>NW_015169264.1:43329-47332 GCF_001447785.1 Gekko japonicus
AGGACACCACCCCGGCTTATGGTTGCCAGGTCTGGGTTGGGAAAAGACCTGGAGACTTGGGGGGGGGTGGATCCAGGAGAGGGCGGGGTTTGGGGAGGGGCTTCAAGGAGGGTCCGATGCCATAGAGTCCACTCTTCAAAACAGCCTTTTTCTCCAAGGGAGCTGATCTCTGTCAGCTGGAGATCGGCTGTATGAGCGGGAGATCTCCAGGCCCCACCTGGAGGCTGGCAACTCTATCCCGGCTGGGGCTCATGGTCGCCCTGCAGCAAGGGGGGGCGCCTTGGAGGCTCCACGCGGCGGCAAGGGACTAGCTCGCCCTTTCCACCGGACGCGGAGCTGGGGAGCCCTTGCACCTTCCAGACGCGCGATGCGTTACGTTCGGAGGCGCGGCCGCTGCTGCAGACTGGCCGCGAACGCGCCGTCGGGAGAGTTTCTGGGGGCCGCTGATTGACGCGCCGCCGCTGGCTGCTGCAGCCGGCCCGGAAACCCGTCCGCCTCCCCCCCGCCCAACTCCCGGCCTTCATTTATTCCGCGGCGGCTCGCTGGCGAGATCGCCTCCAGGCCTGGTCAGCTGAGTGGTTTTGCTTCCAGCTCGCCAAGGGAGAAGCAGACGAAAGGCCTCGGCCGGCTGGCTACAAAATAAGAAGAAAACAAACCCCGCCCGACCAGGGGCTGCAGAGGCCGCCTGCTTGCCGCCAACTCGTCTCCCCCCCCCCCAAAAGTGGTCCCTCTAAGCTGAGTTAGTGTGAGCTAGCTCACAGTTTTTTAGCTTCTGGCTCACATACGTTCGTCTTCGCTCAGGAAGGATGGCTCCAGAGCAAACTAATTGATGCAGTAGGCAAATCACTTGCTCACAACTTTTATGCCAGGAACTCACAAAGTAGCATTTTTGCTCACAAGACTCCCCAGCTTAGAGGGAACATTGCTTAGTACCACAGAGGAGGATCTGTCCAAATCACACAGAGGTAGACCATCTATCCAGTTTGTCCTGATTGGGGCTTTTGCTGCCTGCAACCAGTGTTCCCTCTAAGCTGAGTTAGTGTGAACTGGCTTGCAGTTTTTTAGCCTCCAGCAGAGGTCATTTGGGGGGGAACGCAGGGAACGCAGTTCCCCCGGTGAGGTGCAGGGGGCGGGGCACATGACAAAGCCCCGCCCCCTGTGTCCGGCCACCCCGCTCCCGGCCCTCATTCAGCCAGGAGGAGGCAGGAGAAGAGGGAGGGTAAGTTGCTTCCTCCCCGCCTCTCCCCACCCCTGCCTGCCTGGGGCCAGGGAGGGCCTTGGCGGGGCTTCCTCACACTCCCGCTGGCCTTGCAGGTCCACCGCTGAGCCCCTGATGGCAGGGGGTGTGGCATATGCTAATGAGTTATGCTAATGAGTTCCCCTAGCTCTTTTTCTACGAAATGACCCCTGGCCTCCAGCTCACCCGTTTTTGTCTTACCTCAGGAAGGAGGGCTCCAGAGGAAGCTAATGGATGCAGCAGCCAGATCGCGCGCTCACAACTTTTATGCCGGTAGCTCACAAAGGAGAATTTTTGCTCACAGGACTCCACGGCTTAGAGGGAGCATTGCCTACAACAACCGGTGCAAAAAGAGAGCAGGGTTAGGATAAACAGGCCTGTCTAGGGTCGTTTGGCCTGAAGCCCCTGCCCCCAGGATTTCCCCCTCTAATGAACTGCTTCCACTGTAGGGTTGCCAGCTCTGGTTTGGGAAATACCTGGAGACTTTGGGGGTGGAGACTGGGATAATTTGGGGGTGGAGCTTGGGATAATGCCCAGGAGTTCACCCTCCAAAGCTGTCATTTTCTTCAGGGGAACCGGTCTCTCTGTAGTCTGGAGAGCAATTGCAATAGCTGGAGATCTCAGGATGCCACCCGGAGGGTGGTAACACTGTCCCACTGGGTTACAAGACTGGGAGAACTACCTTGATATTCTGAAGGGGACTTCTGCATTTGATGCATGGATTTATATAAGGAATGCAAAAAGTGAGGCAAATAGACCATATCTCTAGTTTTATCAAAAACTGTTTTAAACTGACTTTTTAAATGGTTTAAAAGGTTTGACCTGTAGTTCTACTTTTTCCTTTATATTTGATATAACTTATAATCTTTTATGTTACTAAGGTTTTTACTGGCTCATAACCAGCTATGATAGTATTGGGAATTTTCTATTTGTCTTTTAAATTGTTATGTACTGGTGGAAGAGGAGCTGTGCCGTGGCTCAAGTGGTTAAGACGCTGAACTGCAGGCTGTGGAAGGTCAGTAGTTCAGCAGTTCGAGACCCGGGTGCCGCATGACGGAGTGAGCTCCCGTCTCTCGTTCCAGCTCCTGCCAACCTAGCAGTTCGAAAGCAAGAAATTGCAAGTAGATAAATAGGGACCACTTAGGTGGGAAGGGAACAGCGTTCTGTGCACCTTGGTGTTTAGTCATGCGGGCCACATGACCACGGAAACATCTTCGGACAGCGCTGGCTCTTCGGCTTTGAAACGGAGATGAGCACCGCAACCCTAGAGTTGGACTCGACTGGCTTTCGAGCAAGGGAACCTTTACCTTTACTTTACTGGTGGAAGACCGTAATAATAAACTGACTGACTGATGCGTGGATTGAAGGATGCCACAAAATCCCAACTTTTGCACAAGGTCTGGGTTGGAAAATACCTGGAGACTTTGGGGGAGGGGGCTCCAGGAAAGGGTGGGGACTGGGGAGGGGAGGGGCCTCAGCATGGCACAAGGCCACAGAGTCCACCCTCCAAAGCAGCCATTTTCTCCAGGGGAGCCGATCTTTGTCAGCTGGAGAACAGTTGCGCAAGTGGGAGATCCCCAGGCCCCACCTGGAGGCTGGCATCCCACCTTTAGGAAGTTGCAGCTGTGGTTGGAGGAATCAGATGCTCAGCCTCTTTTTCGCTTGTTCAAAATCCAGCTCTCCCCCCCCCCTTCAGCAGTTTTACTGGGTATTGGGGCCTTGCTGACCCTTCTCCCTGGGGGGTTTGGAGTTGAAAAACTGCTGGCCAGGAAAAGGGTGAAGGACCCCCACTCTGTTGCAGTCCAAGCTGCTCTTCCTTTGAAAAATAACAGGTGGGGCTCTGTTTCCTGTGTATGCAAGTCGTCTAGCAAAAGAAAGGCCCAAACAAGCGCCAATACTTGGATTCAAGCAGGTTTTCCCCATTTCTGAGGTGGGGTTGCAATCCTCCAGGTGGAGGCTGGAGATCTCACCGGAATCGCAACTGATCTCGGGGTTTCCAGCTCTGGGTTGGGAAATACCTGGATTTGGGTGGAGCCTGGGGAGGGCGGGGTTTCGGGAGGGGAGGGACTTCAGCGGAGCCTGACTCCCTAGAGGCCACCTTCCAAAGTGGCCATTTTCTCCAGATGAACTTATCGTCGTCGCCGGGAGAATCCCAGGAGATCTCCAGCCCACCACCTGGAGATTTTGGGGGGTGGAGCCTAAGGAGGGCGGGGTTTGGAGAGGGGAAGGACGTGAGAGAAGAAGAGAAGTGACTGGGTTTATACCCCGCCCTTCACTCGGCGTCTCAGAGCGGCTGACAATCTCCTTTCCCTTCCCCTCCTGACAACAACAGACACCCTGTGAGGTAGGCGGGGCAGAGAGAGCTCTTTCGAGGACTGCCTTTGAGAGAACAGCTCTGAGAGAACTTGTGACTGACCCAAGGTCATACCTGCAGCTGCAAGTGGAGGAGTGGGGAACCAAACCCGGTCTGGCGCCCAGGAAGGAAGGAGGGGGAGGCGGAGGGAGCTCCCCGGCATCTGACTGCCTGCCTGCTCCGCGCCACTTCAACACCATGAACAGCTCCTTCCTGAGTTACCAGGAAGGATGAGCGGGGGGGGGGCATCCAGCAGGAGCGAGGGAGGGGAGGAGGGGAGCTTCTGGGTGGCTTGACTGCTGCAAGGTGCCAAATCACAAGGCTGGCCTGGGAGGAGGGTTAGCAGCAGCTCGTACATGGGGGGGGGGCGCCACAAGACAACCTTGCCTGGGGGGCGCCACAAGCGAGCCCCG
>NW_015169264.1:47505-54647 GCF_001447785.1 Gekko japonicus
TCTCTCTCTCTGTCTCTCTCTCTGTCTCTCTCTCTGTCTCAAATGCTCTGCTTACATCTTCCGCTGTGGGGTGTAGAGGCAAATCCAGCACACACACCCCAGCCCCACAGACACTGTTACTCTGGCCCGTAGCTAACATGGGGCCCACGGGGCCTGGCCCCCTAGTGTTTCTTCTTGGCCGCCAAAGTGCTCCAACTTACCACCTGCATTGTGCTTTCATTGAATTAGCTGGCGGGCCCCCTGAGGCCCCCTCCCCCAAAATTCCCTAGCTACGGGGTTACTAGCTAGCGTCAGCCGTCTAGTCTCAAGGCATGTGTGTCGCAGTCAAGAACAGAGTGGCACCAAGCAGGTAGGGACAACTACAGTCAGTCGGGGGAAAACACCTTGGGAAGATCACAGGACAATACAGACTGTGTCACTCAGGCTGAAGGGAAAGGAACAAAAAGTGGTACCCTATGTTGGAAAATTTAGTAAAAGTAGGTCCCTGCCACATGGCAGGAAAAACAACAGCCTAAGTGCGGTTAATCTGAGCCGCACCAAAATAGAGACGCGGTGGGATCCCACGGATCCCCTGAGCCACGGCGCGGTTGCTCCCCGGCACAATCAGATGCCGGAGAGGACGCGACGGTTGGGAGGGGGAGGCTGCCGAACTGCGCATGTGTGAGCATGCACAGTTTGGCCTTGATGCGGCCTTTCCGGATGAACCACCCAGGTAGGTGGTTTATTTTTGGTGCGGGGTTTTGGGCGGAAGGGCCGGATCAGGTACGGGCGCGAAACGCTTCCCAGATGTTGCAGTGGGATCGCGCTCATTTGCTGCACCCCCGATCCGTCCCTCTCCCGGCCCAAAACCTCTCGTGTGACTGGGGCCGTAGGTAGATATTCAGAGGTTGCAGTGGATCTTTGTTCATTGGAGAGGAGGCCTTTTCTTTCTGTGTAAAAATCTTTATTTCTAAAGGGAAGGGCACACGGGAAAGCCTACAAAACAACAAACACTTAAGACTAAATGCTTACTGTTACAAGCACAAACAACAGACAGACCAGCTGGTAATGGAGATTCTTCTTTCTTCTTAACCCCTAGAAGGAAATCACCAGAATACATTAACCAATGATTGTTAGTAAATAGGCTCCAGGGGCTTTCTCCCCATTGGCTTTCTGCCATGTTCCCTTCCAGGTCAGTCTAAACAACAGCATACAAGGTAAACACATAAACCCTATAATGACTGAATTAAGACCTTGCAACACACACATTTCCAACACCCTGAAGGCTCACAGTTGCCGACTCTGCCATCTGCACCCTTCAAGGGTTGCCAGGTCCCCCTGTACACTGGCAGAGGATGGGGGAGTACGGTTGCCGGATCCAGGTTGGGAAACTCCTGGAGATTTGGGGGTGGAGTCTGGGGATGACAGGGACCTCAGTGGGGTACGATGCCCTAGAGCAGGGGTGTCAAACATAAGGCCCGAGGGCCAGAACTGGCCCATTCAGGGTTCTTATGTGGCCCACAAGAAACTAGTGCAGAGAGGGAACAGGAAACTGTTTGGGGGGGAGTGGGTGCAGCCCCTCCGATTGTGGCTGTAGTGTGGTGCAATAACCTTGTCTGCAGCAGTCGAGCAGTGTGGGAGCGCCCTGCCCAGTGCTGCACCGCTGGCTCTCCAGTCTGCCCAGATGGGTTTTCCTTTGCACCTCCTCCCCAGCCCATGGAGCCTTGCAGTGAGGATACAACAACGCGGAGCTTACCAGCTGCTGTCCTTCATACAGTTTATATCTCCAGCAGTGTTCCCTCTAAGTTGAGTTAGCGTGAGCTAGCTCAGTTTTTTTAGCCTCCAGCTCACAGATTCTTGTCTCAGCTCAGGAAGGGATGGCTCCAGAGCAAACTTGTTTATGCAGCAGCCAAATCGCTCGCTCACAACTTTAATGTCAGTAGCTCACAGAGTAGAATCTTTGCTTACAAGACTCCACAGCTTTGACGGCGCATTGATCTCTAGTACCCAGCCTTACGGTTTATGGCACACATGGCCCGGCCCGAGAAAGTGACATTTATGTCAGATCCGGCCCTTGTAACAAATGAGTTTGACACCTCCAGTTCCCTCTGCAAGCTGGGTACAAAGATGGCGTTGCATCCCTGCTACCCAGGCTACCAGCCTGGTATGGTTTTATTCAGGGCTCTTTTTGTAGAAAAAGCCCAGCAGGAACTCATTAGCATAATAGGCCACACCCAACAGCAGAAACTCATTAGCATATTAGGCCACACACCCATGACAGCACAGCTCATTAGCACATTAGGCCACACCCCCATGTTACCAGAAGTGTGGTCATCCAGCCACACCCACCTTTTGCTTCTTATTCTGTTTATACCTTGTTTGTTGTCAAAACCCAGGGCCTTTTTTAAACTCCTTTGCATGTTAGGCCACACACCCCTAATGTAGCCAGTCCTAATGAGTTTCTGCTGTTGGGTGTGGCCTGTTATGCTAATGAGTTCCTGCTGGGCGTGGCCAACTCGGGAGCCAGCCAGAACTCCGTTCCTATACGTTCCTGCCCAAAAAAGCCCTGGTTTTATTTATGATGTATTTGTTGGGCCTGCAAGAGGCTCCCGCCTCTAGTAAAAAGGGCTGGGAAGGATCTGGCCCCTCAGCGGTGACAGGAGTGGGCTAGGCAGACCAGTGGTCCACATCACTGCGGAGCCGCTGCAGATGGCTAGGGTAGCCGGCAAAGGCCACTGGCGGTTAGGAGTCAGGGCCAGTGCCAGGAGGCGCGAGGAGGAGAGAAATGCTCAGCTGCGGATTTGAAATCGGACAGAGGACAGAGAGCTCTCTCAGCCCCGCCTACCTCACAGGGTGTCTGTTGTGGGGAGGAGAAGGGAAAGGGAAAGAAGTTTGTAAGCAGCTCTGAGACACCTTTGGGTAGTGAAGGGCGGGGTATAAATCCAATCTCCTCCTCCTCCTCCTCCTCCTCCTCCTCCTCTTCTTCTTCTTCTTCCCCAGACCATTCTGTATTTGGGAGTTCCCCACTACTTTGAACATTTTAATTGTCTGGTGTGCTAGAACTCCTCTCCCCTCCATGCCTGGATACTTTGTTTTAAAGATTGCGGGGAGGGGGGGACCTCAGAGCACCAAGTCTCCGCTCCCATTTCTGAAGGCCCAGGGTGAGCTGGGGGGGGGGGATGACAAGTGGGTGTGAGGAGCGGAGGCATCAGCTACACCTTTGCCCTGTGCTGAAGGAGTGCCTGCTTGCCTCCGCCATGCTCTACTTTTATATCTATAAATAAAGCACGTATTGGAAAGGCGTCATAAGCGGTCTTATCCAAAGGGAAATGAAACAGGAGTGAAAACAGCTGGGCAGTGGTGACTTTCAGTGGGGAAAAGGCATGGGGGGGGAGTTAAATGCTACTTTAAATTACAGCCTGCACAGCTGCAATCTGGGGTGCAGTGGGGAATGTATGGGGGGTGATCCTGGAACTATTGGGTTAAATGCAGGGGTCATTTCCTGTGGGAGTGCACAGGAGTGGCGCTCCATCAGTAAGGAGCCCAGGGGGCGGGCACATGCAACAAGCCCCGCCCCCTGCTCCCAGCAGCCCTCAGTTGGGCCACGAGGAGCAAGAAGAGCCAGGTAAGTTGCAGAGCGCGCCCCCCAGCCCGCCTTCACGTACAAGCTCTCCCTCTTCTATGAGGGCAGATCTGCGCATCCCCCCCCCCCAGCTAGCAATCCAAAACAATCCAGTGGAGCCTGAGCGGTGGGTGTTGCCTTCTGACATACTTCCAGTGACGTCAGGGGGTGTGGCATATGTAAATAAGTTATGCAAATAAGTTATGCTAATGAGCTCCTGCACCTCTTTTTCTACAAAATGACCCCTGGTTAAATGTAAAAACAAAAATTTGCCTTAAAAGCAGAGAAGCTTTACTCAGCATCCCTGATTCTCCATGTTTCCTGGTTTAGGGGAAATGCTGTTCAAATGAATTACAAAGATGCCCCAACTCCAATGGTAATGGGAGAAAGAAATTTTATTTACAAAAATAGAAGCACATCTTACACGACCCATTCATTTCATGAATGAATGTTTATTATTTTCTCTTAAAAGGGTGGGATACAGAAGGGAAAAAGGGGGTAGGGGAGAAATATAGATTCATCAGATTTGTAAAGCATTATGAATTATTACGTACAAGCAAGGCTTTTTTTGTAGAAAAAGCCCAGCAGGAACTCATTAGCATAATAGGCCATACCCAACAGCAGGAACTCATTAGCATATTAGGCCACATCCATGACAGCACAGCTCATTAGCATATTAGGCCACATCTCCGTGTTACCAGAAGTGTGGTCATCCAGCCACACCCACCTTTTGCTTCTTATTCTGTTTACCTTGTTTGTTGTCAAAACCCAGGGCTTTTTTGGGAGCAGGAACTCCTTTGCATGTTAGGCCACACACCCCTAATGTAGCCAATCCTAATGAGTTTGAGTTTCTGCTGTTGGGTGTGGCCTATTATGCTAATGAGTTCCTTCTGGGTGTGGTCAACTCGGAAGCCAGCCGGAATTCCGTTCCTGTGCGTTCCTGTCCAAAAACAGCCCTGTATACAAGTCAAATCAAATACATTACCAAATGTATTACATATTTCCAGTATAAAAGCAAACAATAAAACTTGAATATTACAGAATTACAAAATTTGGGATAGCTTCTCTTATTAAAGAATAGCCAAAACATTCCTAAGGTTAATGATAATCTATTAATGATAAAGGAAATTATCTCTTTAACAAATGAACAGACCTAAATCATTGCAAAAACCTTATAATCAATATATGTTCATGAAGGTACATTTAACTTCTTGTGAACAGATTAAGTTCAAAATAGGTGAACTTGCTACAGCTCCAAGCCCAGGTAAGAGAGAAAAGAAAAGAGGTCCTGTATGAGATAAACAGACAGAAGACAAGCTAGAGTCAAAGAGGCCCACCATCTAAGGCAGTGGTGGCAAACCTATGGCACGGGTGCCAGAGGTGGCACTCAGAGCCCTCTCTGTGGGCATGCGTGCCATCGCCCCAGCCAGGCCCAGACCAATATTAAAGTGTCGAATTCTCTGCCAAATAATTTTAAGTCAATGAAAGCATTTGGGATTGCTTTCCTTACTTTGTTTGGATAATCTTAAATTAATGTATGAGTTGTTTTTTCTAAAGTAAAACCTCAGTATTCAGGTTAAATTGCCGTGTTGGCACTTGCTCAGGCAATTACAGGCTCCTAGGCGGTTTGGCTCGATCTCACTGCAGCCAGCCTCCCCCACAGATATTAATAGTGGTCGTTGATGGTAATGTGGGCAGCTCCAAATTGAAGGCCTGGTGGAAGAGCTCCGTCTTGCAAGCCCTGCGGAATTGCACAAGATCCCACAGGGCCCTGATCTCCTCTGGGAGCTCATTCCACCATTAAGGAGCCACCACTGAGAAGGCCCTGGCTCTAGTAGCCGCGAGCCTGGCCTCCCTGGGGCCTGGAATAACCAGCCGATGTTGCGCCCCCTGGGGTATAGTGCTCTCTGGGGTATATACGGGGAAAGGCACCATCAGTTGTGCTGCCCCCCTTGGACTGAGAAGGAGATGGAAGGCCCAAGATTGGAGTTGCCAGGCCCCGTTCCCCCCCCAGCCACTGGTGGGGGGTTGGGGGAAGGTTTGCCAGATCCAAGCTGGGAAACTCCTGGAGATTTGGGGATGGAATCTGGGGAGGACTGGGACCTCAGTGGGGGCACAATGCCATCGAGTCCACCCTCCAAAGAGAGAGCCAGTTTGGTGTAGTGGGAGAACCGGGTTTGATTGCCCACTCCTCCACATGCAGCTGCTGGTGTGACTTTGGGCCAGTCATTAAGATCTTTCAGAGCTGTGCTCTCAAGAGCAGTTCTTGAAAGAACACTTTCAGCCCCACCTGCCTCACAGGGTCTCTGTCGTGGGGAGGGGAGGGGAAAAGAGTTTGTAAGCCGCTCTGAGACTCCGAGTGAAGGGCGGGGTATGAATCCAATCTCTTCTGTCTTCGAAGCAGAGCTCTTAGCTCTTCTTACAGGGGCTACCATAAACTCTTGGAGGATTGGCTACACGAGGGGTGTGTCACCCGTTAAAGGGCGAGTAGATAAATGGGGACCTACCCTTAGTACGGTAGGGGGCACCCTCCTCTCCTGAGGCGTGTGGTGTACGGCGGAGGACCAGCGGAGGAGCAGCGGTAATGGCGGCGAAACAGCAACGGCGGAGTCCTGGCAGCGAAGACGAGGCGGTGCGGCGCGGTGACTGAAAGCCAGAAGAGTGATTCCTGGTGGCCAGCAGTGAAACAACAGAGGCGGCCGTCGCCAGCAGCAAATGAGGCACGGAAGACGTCATCTCCCAGCGCGGCGGAGCCGACTGGACACAGCCGGGGCCAGGGAGAGCGGATTCGTGCGCCGAAAAAAAAAGCAGCTATCCACCGGAAGCACCACAGGAAGGGGAGACGTCCCACTGGACTGAGGGCCGAGATACATCTGAAGCCGTAGAAGCCGGAGGCCGGAGAAGAACCGTCACCACCTGGGTGCTGGTAGGATGACCCAACCCCTCTATGAATTGTGGCCGTAGTTAGGGAATGTAATATGTGACTAGCACTACTAATTGTAAACCGCCCAGAGACCCCCATTGGGGGGTTAGGGCGGTATATAAATCGAATAAATAAATAAATCAAATAATAGGCAAAGGAGTTCCTGCTACAAAAAGAGCCCTGCTTCAAAGCATCCATTTTCTGCAGGGGAACTGATCTCTGTCGTCTGGGGATGAGCCGTAATTCTGGAGGACGCTCAGGCTGGAGGGATAAGAGCCAGGATCTTGCTGGATGGCATCTCTCCCCTTTCTGCCTCTCCGCTTCAGCTTTTGTTTCTCCTGCTCGCGGGGCTGAGTTTGTGGACATTTCTCTACGGTTGCTTAAGAAACGCCGCGTCTCTCTCCTAAGCTTTCCGGGACCAATACCAACCGCAAGGGCAGTTCTGCTGGAGACTCTTAGGATGATGGCGGCCAGGCTCCAGGCAGGGCCTGGAGTTCTGGGAGTTCAACTGATCTTCGGAGGACAGAGATAAGATCCCCTGGAGGAAACGGAAGCTTTGGAGGGTGGACTCTGTGGCACAAGCCAGTTTGGTGCAGTGGTTAAGAGTGTGGACTCTAA
>NW_015169264.1:55392-61945 GCF_001447785.1 Gekko japonicus
CAACTTGGGAGCCAGCCAGAACTCCGTTCCTGCCCAAAAATAGCCCTGGTCAGAGCTGTTCTCTCAAGGACAGTTCTGGAAAGAGCTCTCTCAGCCACGCTTACCTCACAGGGTGTCTGTTGCGGGGAGGGGAAGGGGAAGGAGTTTGTAAGCCGCTCTGAGACCCCAAGTGAAGGGTGGGGTATAAATCCAAACTACTCCTCCTCCTCTTCTTCTTCTCCTCCGCATCTCCAGGAATTTTCCAACCTGGATCTGGCAACCCTAATTCAAACAAACTATTCCGAAATTTTTTTGGGGGGGTGTCCTCCCGGCCCTCCCTGCTTTTCTTCGGCATCCCTGCTGTGCCAGGGCTTCCTGGTTTATCCCAGAACTCACCCATTAGCAAGACTGTGCAGTGCCCTTCTCTGACCCACGGGGCCTTCTCTATTCTCTGTGGCTGCTGTGCATGAGACAGGTGCTGCTTAAGGCACAAGGCAGGACAGGCCACAGTTGTGGAAGTTACACAACACCTTCCTTGCCTTCCAAGATATTTTTATTATTATTATTACCAGGGGTCATTCCGTAGAAAAAGAGGTGCAGGAGCTCATTAGCATAATGTATTAGCATAGCTCATTTGCATATGCCACACCCCCTGACATCACCGGAAGTGTGTCAGAGGGCAACACCCACCACTTTGGCTCCACTGGACTGTTTTGGATTGCTAGCTATGGGGGAGGGGAACGTTCAGATCTGTCCTCGCAGAGGAGGGGGAGCTTGTACCTGAATAAAACTTGGTCTTCAAGGTGCCACTGGACTGTTTTGCATTGCTAGCTATCGGGGGGGGGAACGCACAGATCTGCCCTCACAGAGGAGGGAGAGCTTGTACCTGAAGGCGGGCTGGGGGCGGGACTCTGCAACTTACCTGGCTGCTTCTTGCTCCCTGTGGCCCAACTGAGGGCTGCTGGGAGCAGGGGGTGGGGCTTGTTGCATGTGCCCGCCCCCTGGGCTCCTTACTGCTGGAGCTCCACTCCTGTGCGCTCCCGCAGGAAATGACCCCTGATTATTACTATTTTTTCTTCAGGCTTTCCTTCAAAGTGTCAGCTGTGCTGCCATGATGTTTATGGGCGAGAGTGCATTTGCTTGACCTGTGTACCAACTGCTGCTGCATTCCTTCGTCCTTGCTTATCTACGACCTTGCTAGCTAGCTGCCTGTGTAGTGTCTTCCCATCTATTACCCGTGGGATAAGTTTCGATTCCCAGCTTTGGCGTTAACGGCCTGGGGGCCCATTCTCCCACACGCGCGCGGGAGTCAGGCCGATTGGCCTAAGAGTGTGTGTGTGGGGGGGGTGCGTACGAATACCCTATATCCCATTATGCTTGTAGGAAAGTAGCCATTCCTAACAGTGATGATGTTACTGCCTCTGTAACTCTTACATTAAGGTATAACCTTATGTTAAGCGTGTACTCCTTTGTTTGGCTGTGGAACCTGACACAAAGCTTCAGGGCTGGGGTTGTCATGAGTCTTGGATTCCAGTGCCCAGAGAACTCACGCGTAGGCTTGAAAGTTACTGGAACCCCCGACTCCTACATAACTTCCACAAATCCCCAACTGGTGCTTGGAAGGAATGGGGGTGGGTGGGAAAGCATCTGCCTGTGCCCCCGCCCTCCAGCTTGGAAGAGTTGCTGTCCTCTTCCCAGGAAGACAGACTTGGTCCTGGGCAGCTGCAGAATAAAGGTGCCATCTTAACTGGAGAAGGGACGGATTGGGAAAAACCAAGACGTTAATTTGCAGGGGCCTCCAATGAAAGTTTGGAGCGTGTATCTCCCCCCCTCCCCCTTTCATGCTTCCTGCCCCTGTTGTGCTATTGCTGAGCGCTGGGGGGGGGAGCGAAGCTGTTATGAATTCTTGCTCACAAGACTCTACAGTTTAGACGGAACATTGACGTGGACCGCCACCAGGGGTCCGCGGCTAAAGCAGGAGCTTGGTCCCCAAACACAAAGGGGACCTAGGATCCTAGTCCACCGGGAGCCCACCAATAGCACCCTCGGTGGGACATTCAAACCCTCCAATGGGGGCAGAGGTGTGCCGGGTGTAGTCTTGCCAAGTCCCCCCGGGGGGGTGGGGAAACCCCTGCCCGAGAGGCCCGTTACCCGCCAGCGGCGGATCGAGCCCTGGGGGAACCCCACCCCCAAAGCGTGCGACGTGCCCAGCGTGAGCATGTCACCCGGAAGTGACGTCATCGCATCGGGCACATTGGGGGCAGGGCCACAATCATCCGAGGCAAAATGATATGGTTTTCCCACGGATGATTGTGGCCCCGCCCCCAACGTGCCTGATGCGATTATGGCACTTCTGGGTGACGTAACCGTGGTGGGGGCACGCTTTGCACACACGCAGGGACTCCCGGACCGGCGCTGGACTCCCCCGCTCTTCTTAAGGTCAGGACTTGGCAACCCTAGCCAGGTGGAGTGTATATAGTTGGCCTTGCGGGGCCGTTTTCCCTTGTATTGTCGTGAAGTACAATAAACGCGTCTGAACGCATGTCGTAGTCCGAGTACTCCACGCGTCGAACCCAGTACTTTTCAGAAGCTCCCTTCGCTGGGGCCAAAGGCTGCAGGGCACAACATGAGACTCCCCTCCTTCTGGGCGTGCCTGTCTTGGAAGGTGGCCCCCTTTCCCTTCCGTTGAAGGCTGAGTGCTGAAGAATAGATGCTTTCGAATTATGGTGCCGGAGAAGAGAGTCCCCTGGACTGCACGGAGATCAGATCAGTCAATCCTCAAGGAAATCAACCCTGACTGTTCCTTGGAAGGCCAGAGACTGAAGCCGAAGCTCAAATACTTTGGCCACCAAACGAGAAGGGAGCACTCCCTGGAGAAGACCCTGATGCTGGGAAAGACGGAAGGTCAAAGAAGACGGGGATGGCAAAGGATGAGATGGTTAGACAGTGTCATGGATGCAACGAACATGAAGTTGAGCAAACTTCAGAGGACGGCGGAAGACAGGAGGGCCTGGCGAGATCTTGTCCATGGGGTCACGAAGAGTCAGGCTCGACTGTGCGACTGAACAACAACCACCACCAATAAAAGTGAGTTGAGAAAGCAAAGGTGTATGGGGGGGGGCATGATACTGAGTAACAAGGAAACCCTCCTTTTGTTTTTTGTCGTTGTTCAGTCGCACAGTCGAGTCCAACTCTTCGCGACCCCATGGACCAGTTCACGCCAGGCCCTCCTGTCTTCCGCCGTCCTCTGAAGTTTGCTCAACTTCATGTTCGTTGCATCGATGATACTGTCTAACCATCTCATCCTTTGCCGTCCCCGTCTTCTTTGACCTTCAATCTTTCCCAGCATCAGGGTCTTCTCCAGTGAGTGCTCCCTTCTCATTTGGTGGCCAAAGTATTTGAGCTTCAGCTTCAGTATCTGGCCTTCCAGGGAACAGTCAGGGTTGATTTCTTTTGGGATGGACTGATCGGATCTCCTTGCAGTCCAAGGGACTCTCTTCTCCAGCACCATAGTTCAAAGCATCTATTCTTCGGTACTCGGCCTTCCTTATGGTCCAGCTCTCGCCTGCAAGTTAACAAAGGAAGGAGGGGTGCCAGGCTGGAGGTGAGGCCTGGGGTTCCCCCAGAATCAGAGCTCATCTCCAGGATGTGGAGATCAGCTCCCCGAAAGAAAAAGGGATGCTTTGGAGGGTGGTGTCTGTGGCCCTGGGCCCCACTGAGGTCCCTGCCCTCCCCGGGTTCCACCCCCAAATCTCCTGGAGTTTCCCAATCTGGAGCTGGCAACAGAACTGCCATCTTTGGGTCGGGAGATTCCTGATGATATGAGGACGGGGCCTGGGGGAGGGGAGGGTTTGGGAAAGGATGCAGCGCCGTAACACCCACCGAAGCAGGTATTTTTCTTGAGAGGGAGGGGGAACTGATCGCTGTCATCTAGGGTTGCCAGGTCTGGGTTGGAAAATGGAAAATACCTGGAGGCTTTGGGGGGTGGATCCAGGAGAGGGCGGGGTTTGGGGAGGGGAGGGGCCTCCGCATGTTACCATGCCACAGAGTCCACCCTTCGAAGCAAGAGCCTCACCTTCGAAGCAGCCGTTTTCTCCAGGGGAGCTGATCTCTGTCAGCTGGGAGATCCGTTGCCAAAGCGGGAGATCTCCAGGCCCCACCTGGAGGCTGGCAACCCTACTGTCGTCTGGAGATGGGTTGTGTGAGCCAGGCTCCCTCGAAGCGGTGGAGTCCTGTGAGCAGAAATTCTACTTTGGGAGCGACTGGCATTAAAGTTGCGAGCGATTTGGCTGTGGCTCTGGAGCCCTCCTTCCTGAGCCGAGATGAAAATGGGTGAGCCGGAGGCTAAAAAAACCCGGTGAGCTGGCTCACAGTAACTCAGGTTAGAGGGAACACTGGAACTTGGAATTCTGGGAGATCTCCAGGCCCCACCTGAAGGATGGCGACCCTAGCCTGGCCACCCTACCCCGCCCCCTCTGTTCCCTGCCAGTGGCGGACGTTCCCTCTAAGCTGTAGAGTCCTGTGAGCAAAGATTCTACTTTGTGAGCTACCGGCATTAAAGTTGTGAGCAGGTGATTTGGCCGCTGCATCAATTCGTGTGTTCTGGAGCCCTCCTTCCTGAGCTGAGGCAAAAACGTGTGAGCCGGAGGCTAAAAAACTGTGAGCTAGCTCACACTAACTCAGCTTAGAGGGAACACTGGCTGGCGTGTGTGTGTGTGTGTGTGTGTGTGCGCGCGCGCGTGTGCGTGCGTGTGTGTCTGCTGGCAACCCTGAAAGGAACAACAACAAAAACCCCTTTGAAATGCAACGGCTCAGCCTCCTAGGGATCAGCAGTTGTCGCGCCCCACGGCTTTCAAGACCGCTCTTTCTATCTATGGGGCTCCCTGTCACTGTAAAAAAAAAATCCAAAAAACGCAGGGGCGGGGGAGTTCAGTCTCTGGAGGCACCACCCTGTGTTTCTCCCAGAGGGAAAGGGGCCCACCTCCCAAGACAGGCAGGCCCCAAAGGAGGGGAGCCTCGTGTTGCGCCGTCGCTCCCCCAGAGCTCAGCAATGGCACAACAGGGGCAGGAAGCATGAAATGGGGAGGGGGGGACACAGGGGCCTTTGTAAGGGAATGCGGAGAGGAAGGAGGAACCGTGGAAAGCCCCTGGGCTCGGGGGAGGAGGAGGAGGACAAAGGGGAGAGTCTGGGGGAGGCAAATCCCCCTACAGAAGTAGCAGGCTTGAAACGCCAGGGCCTGGCCTGAAACTTCAGTGCGGGATGTGGCAGTGCAGGCTGAGGCCTCCTTAACAACAGCTTGGAAGGCATTTGCCAAGGTGATCCGTGCCAGGGGGGACCTGGGGACCCCCGCAATCACAGCTCCTCTCCAGACTAGAGATCAGCTCCCCTGGAGAAGAGGGGTGCTTTGGAGGGTGGACTCTGTGGCATTGTACTCCGCTCCCCCCAGGCTCCATCCCCAAATCGGTAGGATTTTCCCAACCTGGAGCTGGCAACGCTATGGCCCCCATCCCCCACCGGTGGCCGGGGGGGGGGACCTGGCAGCCCTATGCTTGCAGAAGGAATCTTTCATGGGATCAGGGCTTTTTTTGTAGAAAAAGCCCAGCAGGAACTCCTTAGCATAATTTATTTATTTGCCATACCCAACAGCATGAACTCATTAGCATATTCGGCCACACCCCTGACAGCACAGCTTATTTGCATATTAGGCCACACCCCCATGTTGCCAGAATCCAGCCACACCCACCTTTTGCTTCTTATTCTCTTTACCTAGGCCTTTTTGTGGAGCAGGAACTCCTTTCCATGTTAGGCCACACACCCCTAATGGTAGCCAATCCTAATGAGTTCCTGCTGTTCGGTGTGGCCTATTATGCTAATGAGTTCCTGCTGGGCGTGGCCGACTTGGGAGCCAGCTGGAACTCCTCTTCCTGTTCGTTCCTTCCCAAAAATAGCCCTGTCGACGTGGCCCTTACGTTAAGCAAGTTTGGCTGCCCCTCTCATAGGTGGTCTAAAACCCAGTGGGCAACTGCCCCCTCTCCCGCCAAGGGGCCCTGGCCGTGTGTCCTGGCGGGCTAACTGTTTCCTCCAGCTACGGGCAGTGTGCTGCGACTGTCCAGAAAGCAAGTCAGGATTTGAACCTGGGGGGGGGGGGGCTGCCCACTGCTGAAGGACGGAGTCACGGGAGGGTTGGCGTCCAGGATCTGTCGGCCCCTCCATTGCCTTGAAACACCTAATGATGAGGATCGGGCCTCCCCCCTGCATGTGCTGTAAAGGGGCTGGGGCCAAAGGGCATGTGGGCATACTGTGTGTCAATCCTGTAAGAGGGGCTCTTAAGAGAGCCAGTCGCAGAATATCTCTAAGTTTTATTTCTGAGCATAGGTGGGTAATTTGGAGATACAAGGGGCGGGACCCGTGAAACTTGGGGGGGGGACCTCCACACTTATGAGGCAGAGGAGGAAGCAGCAGGAGGAGGTAAGTTCCCCCCCCATCCCGCCGGTTCCCCCCGTCTCCTCAACCCCCCCGGCTCGATCTCCCCCCCCGCTCTGAAGCGAGGTCTGGTGGCTTGCAGCCGCCAGG
>NW_015169264.1:62329-96476 GCF_001447785.1 Gekko japonicus
TGTTGTTAGACCTGCTTCTTTCCATTTTTTATACTCTTGGGTGCATTGGCCTGGCGGGTACCAGGCTTGACCATAAAAAGAGGAAAACCTTGAGATGACTGGTGTGAGTTTTTTCCTTTATATAATGGAGAAAATCTCAGATACTCTGAAACAAAATCTATCTAGAGGTGGTCAGAATGACATTGTATGTATATGGTACCCCATACTAGTACATCTATCTACCAAAGAAACAGTACCTGATGTAATAAACACTCTGCATCGATGGTAATTTTCAAACTGTATAATACCAAGAAATTGTACGAAATGTATGAAAAAAGGGGGAAAGGGGAAAAAAACAACCTAAAACCTAGAATTCAGAACCTAAAAAGGTTAGTCAAGAATGGAAGAGGGCCAACTCTAAAAATCTAATTATGAGACATACAAAAATATACATGTATTTATTAAACACAAATTAAAATCACAAATAAGGGCCCATTTATACCTCATATACAAATCTAAAAATACAAAGGCTGATGAGTAGACCTAACATGTTTCGGCCTTACAGGCCTTCCTCAGAGGTCTAATGCTCTTAACTGAAGGAATATTTCATTGGGAAAATTTGGCTATACAATCTCAGGAGAATATATAGTTGACCAGAGCAATTGTGTTCTGGTCTTTATGTCATATTTTGTATATGTATGATTGTATATATATTTACATATTAGCCAATATGTTCTATTTGCATATTCTATTTGCATGTTCTATTTGCACTCTTGGGCAAAGTTACTCTGAACAACACTCTCTGGCAGTGATTTATTGAGAAATAAAGATGTTCCAAGCTAAGACTCTTATTGTGTCAGAACTAACGTTCTGGCGCCAAAACCCAAAGACATACAAGGTTCAAACAAGTCCCTCCCCCTTTGGTCCAGACTAATCATACTCCCCAGTCATCCCACCTAACGTTCGCGCACTTCAGCCCCTTCCCATAAATCTACCATTATGTTTTTGTTTGTTTTTTTATTGTTTGTTGTTTGATGTTAGTCATCTGGTCCAGCAGAGGGCGCAAGAAATCTGCCAACATTTTGGAGAACTCAGTGACCTCTTCCAGTCGAGGGCTCAAGATCCCGGCTGGTTTCACTTTTGCTCATTTGTCTTTCTCTGCCCTCTTCCCCACCATCTTTATGGATTGTTTACTTTTATGAAAACTTGCTAAAGTCTCTGAAATACGCCCATACGCTTAGCCGCGCTCTGGTAAGTCTCTCAAAACAGATTTCAACGCTTTTTCTTCTGCTCCCTCCTTAGTATTTCGTTGTTTAGTTCATGCGCATGGGAGGGGCCCCTCCCCTGCTCGCTTTTTTCACCGTTCCGAGGGGGTAGCGTTCTTTTTAAATTCTCGTATTCACTTTAACCCGACTCACTGTTCATTTTTGGTCATACGACCTCGCTCGGCACATGTTCAAAACATTCGATCTCCGACGCTTGTCTGGGTCAGTGGCTCTAGATCCATATGGACACTCAGCGGCAGAAACGTCGGGGTGGAGGAGCGCCTCAATTCCCCAGCATCGCGCTGGTGAAGTCACCCCACAAAAGCCCCATGGCTAGGAGCCTTTTGCCAAAGCTCCGGGGGGGGTAGCGACCTGTCGCCCCCACCTCCTTTCTGCTAGGGCACAGATCACATCCCCAGGAGGTCCAGGAGATGCGTCCGCCAGCATGTCGCCATAAACCGGAAGTCCCCAATCTATCATTATGTTATCTATGACAGCAAAGCAAGCACAGACTGTGTCCAAAGTCATCCCTGAGAAGGGAGGTATCTTAGAAGAGTTACATTTCCACTGCGACAGAGCCATTCTCACACTCTTGCACTCACACACCCTCTGGAATTCCAACCCCTTGCAGGCCCCGAATCCCTGTGAATCATGGAAAATGAGACCTCAAGTTTGACAGTTAGGCTGAAGGTCCGTGACTGGCCCTAGGTCACCCTGCATGCTTTTGTGGCATTACGGGGATTTGAACCTGGGTCTCCCAGATCCTAGGGGGCCGCAGTGTCTCAGAGGTTATGATGCTGAGCTGCAGACTGGAAGGTCTGCAGCTCGGCAGTTTGGGACCCTAGTGCCGCGTGATGGAGTGAGCTCACATCTCTGGCCCCAGCTCCTGCCAACCTAGCAGTTTGAAAGCAAGAAACTGCAAGTAGATAAATAGGTACCACTTCGGTGGGAAGGTAACAGCATTCCCTGCGCCTCGGTGTTTAGTCATGCTGGTCACATGACCATGGAACTGTCTTCGGACAGCGCTGGCTCTTCGGCTTGGAAATGAAGATGAGCACCGCCCCCTACAAATGGATTCAACTGGCTTTTGAGCAAGGGAAACCTTTACCTTCCCAGTTCCTAGTCCAACATTGTAGCCGCTATACCACATTGGCTCCACGCCAGGGCTCTTTTTGTAGCAGGAACTCCTTTGCATCTTAGGCGACACAGACCTAATGTAGCCAATCCTCCAAGAGCTTACAGTAGCCCCTGTAAGAAGAGCTCTGTAAGCTCTTGGAGGATTGGCTACGTTAGGGGTGTGTCCCCTAATATGCAAAGGAGTTCCTGCTACAAAAAGAGCCCTGGCTCCACCCCTTAACCCACTGAACCACTACACCACTAAACCCAGAAGTTCCTAGGAATGAGAGTCAGTGGAAACAAGGTTTGTGAAAAGTACTGGGTTCGGCGCATGGAGGACTCGGACGACGACATGCGGTTGCACTCGTTTATTGCGTACTTAACATAAGGACACACAACGGCCCTGCAAGGCCAACTATATACACTCCCACCCCTGGGCCTCCCACTCCATTGGAGGGTTTGAATTTCCCGCCAAGAAGCCCATTGGTCAGCTGGGGGGGGGACTAGGATCCTAGGTCCCATTGTCTTTCTGGAGCCAAGCTCCTGTCTTTCTTGTGGCCGCCGTGTGGTGGGCTGCATACATAACAGTTTGCTTCTTTATGCTTGAGCTACACTAGTGTGAATTAACCTGCACTCATCAAAACAAACCACAAATAACATATTTGTTCCTGTGCATACCAGGTGCAGCACCAGAGCAGAAAATGGACTCACTGTGGCTTATATAGAATCAAGGAATTCCTCCACGAGTCACTGACATGATGCAGTGATCGGCAGAAAACAGAAATGCTGTGCCCTTTTCCAAGTCATCCCGTTCAGTGGGAACAACTGCTAAACCTTTTGGCTGGAAAACGCCCATCGGTTAGATTTTCTGCTGAGTTCCTCGCGCCACCCCTGCTGCCCCTTCCGCTGCATTCACCTTGAGCTAGAGTGAAAGGGAGGACAGCGAAGCATTAAAATAGCAGTCCTTTCCAAAGGGTCGCCGACTGGCACCGTTTCTGCCCATGTGGAGCTCATTTTGCCTGGATTCCAATTAGTCAATTAGAGCACATCCCTGCTACCGAGGCCAACCTCGCGTTTCCGAAGCGAACCGCAGCCAGGAGACGCTGACACAGGCCGACAGGATTTTGACGGCTCCTGACAGAAAAGGCACAACTAGCATCTGGAAGGCGGCATCGTGGTCACCTCTGTCCTCTCCAGGAGGTCACACACACACATGCACACACCAAACGTTGGGGCCAGAATGAATTCTGATTGACAGACTTTCTGTTCTTTTCCCTTTTTTTTGCTGTGATTTTTCTAGGATTTAAAGCTCTCCGCAGATGGTCCTGGCAACCAGTCGTAATTGCCGCAGTATGTGTGTGCGTGCCCTCCATTCCTCACAGGTACTCTGCTTTCTGATCCTGACTTCCTAATCTACTTCCCTTGCAGCTAATAGGCACACCTGGATCTCCCTGGGCCCCCCAGTGCCCCTGGACAGCCCCCCCCCACGCAGTCGCTTCACGCTCTCTGGACTGACCACCTTCCCCTTGGAGGCTCACAGCTTGTCAGCAGTCTCTGGGATTTTTTTGGTGTGTGTGTGGGGGTTTTTTTTACGTGCTGACCCCGGCAACCTCTCTTTGGGGGAGAATTGCGGCATTCTTCCTGTTTCAAACATATTCCATCTGCAGCCTCCCAGCAGAATCCCTAAATCTGATAACCAGGGGGTGTGTTCTCGGCTTTGAACAGCCAGCCGTTGACCTTTGCTGGTGGAAGGAAGGCTGTACGGGAGGGAGAAAATGGCTTCGGAGAGATCGGCGGTTGTTTTACAAGACACACACACACACCCCTTCGAAAAGCAGAAAGATTTGCGGCCCTCCATCATCCTTTGCCCAGCCTCCTCCCTCACATCCACCTTCCCCTCCAGGATGAGAAGTTCCAGGACTCAAAACACAAACACACAGAGAGAGAGAGAGAGAGAGAGAGAGAGAGAGAGAGAGAGAGAGAGAGCCTCTGAATTATTTAGTAAGTATAGGATGGCTCCGACTGTTCGCAGCCACCAGCTTCTGCCTCAGGTCTGGTGACTCGGCCGGATCTCCCAGCAGCCACAGAGAAGATGCAAATCATCTCGGACGTCCAAGATCACTTTTTCATCCAGATTTAGGGCTGAAGGGTCTCTCCCTGCAATGTCTCGCTGGTATTTGTGCTTGGAACAGCAAGCCAGCACCGTGAGCCAGAGTGGTGCAAGTGGTTAAGGGCGGCGGATTCTAATCTGGAGATCCGGGTTTGATTCCCCACTCCTCCTCCACAGGAAGCCTGCTGGGTGACCTTGGGCCAGTCACGGTTCTCTCAGCCCCACCTGCCTCCCAAGGTGGCTGTTGTGGGAAGAGGAAGGGAAGGCGCTTTGAGACTTCTTAGGGTAGATAAAAGCGCAGTAGGAAAACCTACTCTTTTTTTTTTTTACATTCAGCTTATATCCCGCTCGAACACTCTTTCCTTCAGACTTTGGTGGTCTTCTGGAGTCGACGGGCCATTCGCCGCGCCGACCGCAGCGTGGCTCTGGCTCCGTCCCTCAGGCTCCACTGCACCTGCGCCGCTGGGTCTTTGTGCTTCCTGGCTCCGCCTCCGCCACCGGTCCACCGCTCGATGTTACGTCTTTCTTTTACTTCCGCTCGCCACCTCGCCTGTCGCCACCATTACACACCGCTCTGCCACCGCCGCCATTGCTCGCCAAATTACTGCTGCTAGAATCCCACCTTACCTCCCAATGGAGGAGGGTGCTCCCTGCCTTCTAAGGCAGGTACCCATTCATCTACTCGCAAGTTGTTAAGGCTTTCAAACCGCTGGGTGGGCGGGAGCTGGGACTAGGGCCGGGTGCTCACTCCGGCCGCGGTGGGTCTCGAACAGCCTACAGGCTGTTCGCTAGATGTTAAGGCAGGTGCTTTTGCTCCCTGCGCCACCACTCTTCTTCTATTTTAGTGCATCCAGGTTCCCACGTAGACGTTTGGCCAGGCTCTATGCCTCCAGGACATCCTTTTGACTTTGAAAATATTTACTGACCGTCGGTTTTACAATGCAGGATTTGCACATCTTGTTTGGTCTGCTCCATCCTGTAACAGGTGGTTAACAACAATATACTGAAATCTAGGGAAAAAATGGTTCACGTACAACAAATGAACCCTAGGAAATAATCGCACTCTATCCTCATCCCCAAGTTAACTCATGGCTCCAATGGAAAAGTCTTCCCATAATTCTGAATGAAGCTCACAGGGGCCATGGGACACAGACCCTTGTCTGGCTGACAGACCCACAGCAACACGTCCATACCAACAAGAAGTGAAGATAGCTGAGACAGAAGGGATGTTCATCCTGTCAAAAGTAGACGGACATCAGGAGGAGGAGGAGGTTGGCCAACGACCAGGTTGGGCCCAGCAGTCTCCTGAAATCGCAACCGAGCTCCAGACTACAGAGATCAGTTCCCCTGGAGTAAATGGCTGCTTTGGAGGGTGGACTCTATTTATTTATTTATTTTTAGATTTATATCCCGCCCTCCCAACAGCTCAGGGCAGCTAACATACGGCAAAGCCGGGTTGAATAGATTTCTTGTTGTTCAGTCGCACAGTCGAGTCCGACTCTTCGTGACCCCATGGACCAGATCACGCCAGGCCTTCCTGTCTTCCGCCGTCCTCTGAAGTTGGCTCAATTTCATGTTCGTTGCATCATGCTACTGAGGAAGAGCAGAGGACAAGTACAAGTAACCCCAGAAAGAGTGAAGCGGCTGGGCCAAAGCCGAAAGGACGCTCAGTTGTGGATGTGTCTGATGGTGAAAGGAAAGTCCAATGCTGCAAAGAACAATACTACATAGGAACCTGGAATGTAAGATCTATGAATCAAGGTAAGCTTGACGTGGTCAAAAATGAGATGGCAAGACTGAACATCGATATCCTAGGAATCAGTGAACTAAAGTGGACAGGAATGGGCGAATTTAACTCAGAAGACCATTATATCTACTACTGTGGCCAGGAATCTCGTAGAAAAAATGGTGTGGCCTTTATAGTCAACAAGAGAGTGCAAAAGGCAGTACTGGGATACAATCTCAAAAATGACAGAATGATTTCTGTCCGATTCCAAGGCAAACCATTCAACATCACAGTAATCCAAGTCTATGCCCCAACCACTGATGCAGAAGAGGCTGAAGTGGACCGGTTCTATGAAGACCTACAACACCTCCTAGAACTAACACCAAAAAATGATGTCCTCATCATCATAGGGGACTGGAATGCTAAAGTAGGAAGTGAAAAGGTAACTGGAATAACAGACAAGTTTGGCCTTGGAAAGCAAAATGAAGCAGGGCAAAGGTTAACAGAGTTTTGTCAAGAGAACACACTGGTCATAGCGAACACCCTTTTCCAACAACCTAAGAGGCGACTCTACACATGGACATCACCAGATGGGCAACACCGAAATCAGATTGACTATATAATTTGCAGTCAAAGATGGAGAAGCTCTATCCAGTCAGTAAAAACAAGACCTGGAGCTGACTGTGGTTCAGATCATGAGCTACTCATTGCAAAATTCAGACTTAAACTGAAGAAAATTGGGAAAACCACGAGGCCATTCAGGTTTGACCTAGATCGCATCCCTGATGAATATACAGTAGAGGTGAAGAATAGATTCAAGGGTCTGGATTTGATAGATAGAGTGCCTGAAGAACTATGGACGGAGGTTCGTGACATTGTACAGGAGGCAGCAATCACCACCATCCCAAAGAAAAAGAAATGTAAGAAAGCAAAGTGGCTTTCTGATGAGGCTTTACAAATAGCAGAGGAAAGAAGGAAAGCGAAAGGCAAAGGCGAAAAGGAAAGATTTACCCAACTGAACGCAGATTTCCAGAGAACAGCAAGGAGAGATAAGGAGGCCTTCCTGAATGAACAGTGCAAAGTAATAGAGGAAAACAATAGAATGGGAAGGACTAGAGATCTCTTCAAGAAAGTTGGAGAAATCAAGGGAGCGTTCCATGCAAAGCTGGCCATGATAAAGGACAAAAACGGTAGGGACCTAACAGAAGCAGAAGAGATTAGGAAAAGATGGCAAGAATACACAGAAGAACTATACAAGAAAGACCTCGATGTCCTTGACAACCACGACGGTATAATCACTGACCTCGAGCCAGACATCCTGGAATGTGAAGTTAAATGGGCCTTAGAAAGCATTGCTAACAACAAAGCTAGTGGAGGTGATGGTATTCCAGTTGAGCTATTCAAAGTCTTAGAAGATGATGCTGTTAAAGTTCTGCACTCCATTTGCCAGCAAATTTGGATAACGCAACAGTGGCCACAGGATTGGAAAAGGTCAGTATACATTCCAATCCCAAAGAAGGGCAATGCCAAGGAATGTTCAAACTATCGCACAATTGCACTCATATCACACGCTAGCAAGGTCATGCTCAAGATCCTACAAGCTAGGCTTCAACAGTACGTGGATAGAGAACTGCCAGAAGTACAAGCTGGGTTTCGAAGAGGTAGAGGAACTAGAGATCAAATTGCCAACATTCGCTGGATTATGGAGAAAGTAAGGGAGTACCAGAAGAACATCTACTTCTGCTTCATTGACTATGCTAAAGCCTTTGATTGTGTGGATCACAACAAACTATGGCAAGTCTTTAAAGAGATGGGAGTACCAGACCACCTCGCATGCAATGCTCCCTCTAAACTGGGAAGTCTTGTGAGCAAAAATTCTACTGGCCTTAAAGTTGTGAGTGAGCCATTTGGCTGCCGCATAAATTAGTTTGCTCTGGAGCCATCCTTCCTGAGCTAAGAGAAAAATCTGTGAGCTGGAAGCTAAAAAACTGTGAGCTAGCTCACACTAACTCATCTTAGAGGGAACACTGCTTACATGTCTCTTGAGAAACCTGTATAAGGGTCAAGAAGTGACAGTTGGGACGACTGATTGGTTTAGCATAGGAAAAGTAGTACGACAAGGATGTATATTGTCACCTTGCTTATTTAATTTATATGCAGTGTACATCATGCGAAATGCCGCTATGGATGAATCACAAGCGGGAATTAAGATTGCTGGGGAAAAGATCAACAACCTCAGATATGCAGACGATACCACTCTAATGGCAGAAAGTGAAGAGGACCTCAGGAGCCTCTTGCTGAGTGTAAAAGAGGAGAGTGCAAAAGTGGGCTTGAAACTCAACATCAAAAAAACAAAGATTGTGACATCTGGCCCCATCGCTCCTTGGCAAATAGAAGGGGAAGTCATGGAAGCAGTGACAGAATTCATGTTCCTGGGATCCAAGATCACTGCAGACTGTGACTGCAGCCATGAAATAAAAAGACACCTGCTCCTTGGGAGGAAAACCTACACAGCATAATAAAAAGTAGAGACATCACCCTGCCAACAAAAATCCGTATGGTCAAAGCGATGGTATTCCCAGTAGTAATGTATGGCTGTGAGAGTTGGATCATAAGGAAGGTTGAGTGCCGAACAATAGATGCGTTTGAATTATGGTGCTGGAGAAGACTCTTGAGAGTCCCTCGGACTGCAAGGAGATCAAATCAGTCAATCCTAAATGAAATCAACCCTGACTGTTCCCTGGAAGGCCAGATCCTGAAGCTGAAGCTCCAGTACTTTGGCCACCCAATGAGAAGGGAGCACCCACTGGAGAAGACCCTGATGCTGGGAAAGATTGAAGGTTAACAGAAGACGGGGACGGCAAAGAATGAGATGGTTAGACAGTGTCATCAATGCAACAAACATAAAGTTAAGCAAACTCCAGAGGCCGACGGAGGACAGGAGGGCCTGGCATGATGTGGTCCATGGAGTCACAAAGAGTCGGACTCGACTGTGGGACTGAACAACAACAGCAACAAACAAACACTCCATTAATTGTCACCTTAAATGGAATCACTGAGCAGACATGACATGAGGGCTTTGTTTCTTTGGCTTCTCTTTGGGGAGGGTCGCCACAAGGAGATCGACCTCCTCAATACCAAGCTTAGTAAAATGCCATTATGAAGACACTTCCAACTTCATTTGGAAATCCCCAGGAAACAATTCTGTTCCGAGAGGATAATTTCCTAGTGCCGTTTTACCAGGAAACTATCCAGAAGGACAATACCTCGCAGTTACTGTTGTACCAGAAACGTGGCATGCAGGAAAGGGGCTCCAGAAGGAGCCTCCATAAAATGCAAAATGGGCCGGTTGTGTCTGATCTGCAGCTCGCTTCCAGAGCGGTGAGTCACCTCAGCACAGAACTTTGTGTACCAAAGCCTAAGTGTATTGCTTTGGAAGGACTGAGATACCGCATAGGGTGGCTGATTTGTCTTGGCCAGAGACTTGGTTTGTGGGCAAAGTCGAAACCGACCTGGTCTATGGGAGTGTAGATGTTTCCTGGCCTGCTATTACCTGGGAAGCCTCCCCCAGACTTGTCAACTCTGGGTTGGGAAATTTCTGAAGATTTGGGGGTTGAGTTTGGGAGGGCTAGGTTTGGGGAGGGGAGGGAATGCCGTGGGTTGTAAGGCCCGTATGTTCCCCCAAGAGCACTAAGATTGGGGAGTCTCCACCACCTGGAAGATCCAGGCCCCTGAGATGTGACGTTTGCCCCTACCAGGGCCAGGGTGTTTTCGGTGGCGGCTCCTACCTGATGGAACAAGCTCCCGGAGGAGATCCGGGCCCTGCGGGACCTTGTGCAGTTCCACAGGGCCTGTAAGACGGAGCTCTTCCACCAGCCTTTCAAGTAGGAGCCACCGCCGCCACTATTCCACCACTGTGGTACTGTCTTACTGTCTGCCCCCATTATATGGGGCAACCATCGCCTGGCAGAATGCGCGTAGAACAGCACTACTGGAGACCACGCTAGAGACAGCTGGTCGCCAAACTGGGATCACTGTTCCCATCTTGGGTGATTTATATATAGGAAGAGATTAGAGCACCTTAAATATTGCATGGTTTTACTGTGTTTTTTAATGCTGTTTTGTTTTACTGTATTTTATCTATTCAATATTCTATAGAAGGGGAAGTCGTGGAAGTAGTGACAGACTTCACGTTCCTGGGATCCCAGATCACCGCAGACTGTGACAGCAGCCATGGAATTAAAAGACGCCTGCTCCTTGGGAGGAAAGCGATGGCAAACCTAAACAGCATGATAAAAAGTAGAGACATCACCCTGCCAACAAAATTCCGCATGGTCAAAGCAATGGTATTCCCAGTAGTCATGTATGGCTGCAAGAGTTGGACTATAAGGAAGGCCGAGCGCCGAAGAATAGATTCTTTTGAACTATGGTGCTGGAGAAGACTCTTGAGAGTCCCTTGGACTGCAAGGAGATCAGATCAGTCGATCCTAAAAGAAATCAACCCTGACCCCTGACCCAGAGACCTCCGTGCTGCAGAGACCGGACTCTCCGTGCTGTCTTCTCTGCTCTTGCAAAGTGCTAACTACAAACATAGGTCCATATCGTAACAGTCCCGAACTCTGCCGGGTAAGCCCTGGAGGATATCTTGCACTCTTAAGGCAGACTGGCCCAGTCAGGTCTCCTCTGGAGTAGTGCCCTCAGGCCTGGAGAGCGAGGCTTCCGCATCAACAGGATGTGGAGACCAAGAGCTACAACAGGAAGACAGACGGGATGGCACCCCACGAAACGGTGGATCCAGCAAGCTTCCTCTTCCCGCCTAAGGCTTAAATAGACGGAGAGGACAGCAGCTCCCCCTGCTGGGCCTCATTTGGTCCAGGCGCAACTGGGAGCAGAATCTGGCAAAGGATCACTTCCATCATATCTGGCCCAGGAGGTGGAGCACAGGCTGCTGCCCGGCACTGCCTCTTCGCTAGGCTGTCCTGGCATGAGCCATCTGTGCTTGCTGCTCCTGAGGGGTGGAGGTGGATTCTAGTGAGCTTGTGGACCCTGTCCTGGATGGGGACTTAGTAGCTGCAGGATCTGGGGGACAGACGGAAGCTCTAGTGGAGGAGCTCCAACTGCAAGCTCCTCACTCAGGGGCGAGTTCTGAAGGCCTCCCACTGGGTAGGGTTGCCAGCCTGATCCCTGGCTACTTGGAACATACTTGTAGACTTCGTGTCATCTTGAATCTTGCCAGAGCTGGGTTGAGAAAAGCGGCCCGATGAAGCCCTAAGAAACGGCAAAGCCACCTAGGCGTGCCGTCACCGCTCCTTTGGTTCGCACTACAGCTAGTCCTGAGCTCATGCCGTCTACTGCGTGCTTTCTTCTGGAAATTCTCCTCTGCACCATGAGCCGGTGACCACATCAATCTGAAGAGAGACTCGTCCTTTCAAGGACTATTCGGTCGCTATTCAACTGGTGCAGATGTCATTTATGCATGGTGGCAGAACAATTTGTTATGTGTATCAATTTTGGTTGTAAGCAGGGCTATTTTGGGGCAGGAACGCACAGGAACGGAGTTCCGGCTGGCTCCTGAGTTGGCCACGCCCAGCAGGAACTCATTAGCATAATAGGCCACACCCAACAGCAGAAACTCATTAGGATTGGCTACATTAGGGGTGTGTGGCCTAACATGCAAAGGAGTTCCTGCTACATAAAAAGGCCCTGGGTTTTGACCACAAACAAGGTAAACAGAATAAGAAGGAAAAGGTGGGTGTGGCTGGATGAGCACACTTCGGGTAACATGGGTGTGTGGCCTAATGTGCTAATGAGCTGTGCTGTCAGGGGTGTAGCCTATTATGCTAATGAGTTCCTGCTGGGCTTTTTCTACAAAAAGAGCCCTGGTAGAACGGTATAAGAAGACAGTAGTCTCTAGTGTGATTTGTACAGCGCAACAGATTATTCTGTTTATTTGTTTGCATAACTGCCTTCGCTGTATTTTCATTTTTGTGTGTTTGTCAGCCTCCAGGTGGTGGCTGGAGATCTCCTGGAATCACCTTGATCTCCAGGCGAGAGATACCAGTTTCCCTTGGAGAAAATGGCTGCTTTGGAAGGCGGACTCAGTGGCATTATACCCAACCAAAGTCCCTCCCATCCCCAAACTCCACCCTCCTCAGGCTCCACCCCCAAAGTCTCCAGGTATTTCCCAGCCTGGACCTGGCAACCTGACACTGCAGGTTCCTCAGGGGGAAGTCCTGAGGTAGACAGGCCAGCGGCATCTCCCAGAGTTCCCTGCTTTCCCACAGACCGTATTTGTGGCTCAGGCTCCTCCTCCTCGGGGTCTTCTGAGATGGAGAACAGAGCCAGCTCAGTGGGGGTCATGACAGAGGACTTTGGAAGTCCCCCTGTACTCCCAAGAGCATCCAGGGTCACCACGTTCACACGATACCGTGCAACTCAAGATGCACATGGTACCTCCCGAGCATTCTACACTTCCATGCAAGCTGCCATTTGCATGCAATGAACTGGGACCAGTGTTCCCTCTACGCTGAGTTAGTGTGAGCTAGCTCACAGTTTTTTAGCCTCCGGCTCACACATTTTTCTCTTAGCTCAGGAAGGAGGGCTCCAGAGCAAACTAATTTATGCAGCTGCAAAATCGCTCGCTCACAACTTTAATGCCAGCAGCTCACAAAGTAGAATTTTTGCTCAGAAGACTCCACAGCTTAGAGGGAGCATTGACTGGGACACACACACCCCGTTCCTTCCCCACCCCATGTATACACATGATGCTGCAGATGCCAGCCGGCGGACATAAAATGAGACACCCCTTCTGGTAAGATTAAGGCCACAGCATTTCAAAGGCTGTGGAGAAGCTGCCCAAGCCCTCCTGCGGCAAATGCGGCCATTCTATCCCTCAGAGCACTAAATCATAGCCTGCCCGGCCAGCAGGAGAGAGAAGTGCCTGTTTCCAGCAACGGATGCCATCCGGGTGCTGGGAAGGGGGTCTGGTTCCCGCAATGCCTCTTTGAGGACAGATGTCTGGATTATCGCAAGACATGAGCAACAACTGCGCGTTTCTTGCCGCCTAAACTGACCATCTGGAAAAGCCCTTAGCAAGCGTGATTTTATTGCCTAAGGGGGAGTCGCTCTGCTGGGCAGGAGACCAGGAAAGCAATCAGAGGGAAAAACTGTCAACAGGAAGGAGGACTCTGGCGAGATCGTAGCCGGTGGGTCAATGGCGCTACGGCTGGGGTTGCCAGCCTCCAGGTGGGAGTGGGGATCCCCCCCCCCAAAGTTACATGGGCTCCAGCCCGCCACTGGCCTACCGGCCGGTGGGAGGAAGCTGCACCCCCAACAGCCACGGCGGGGCGCAATGTTCCTAGCGTGATTACATCACTTCCACAGGATGTCACCACACCAGGGATTATGCATGCTGCAGGCACGGTTTATGAAACAGTTATACACTCTGCGCTCTGCCACTGACTAACAGGTTGACTTAGTAGGTACACTTAGCACTTCCATGAGATAGATAGATAGATAGATAGATAGATAGGTAGGTAGGTAGGTAGGTAGGTAGGTAGATAAGGTAGGTAGGTAGATAAGGTAGGTAGGTAGATAAGGTAGGTAGATAAGGTAGATAAGGTAGGTAGATAAGGTAGATAAGGTAGATAAGGTAGGTAGATAAAATAGGTAGATTAGGTATATTAGGTATATTAGGTAGGTAGGTAGATAAGGTAGATAAGATAGGTAGATTAGGTAGATAAAATAGGTAGATTAGGTAGGTAGGTAGGTAGGTAGATAGATAGATAGATAGATAGATAGATGATAGATAGATAGATGATAGATAGAGAGAGAGAGAGAGAGAGGGAGGGAGAGAGAGAGAGAGAGAGAGAGAGAGAGAGAGAGAGAGAGAGAGAGAGAGAGAGAGAGAGAGAGAGAGAGAGAGAGAGAGAGAGAGAGAGAGAGAGAGAGAGAGAGAGAGAGAGAGAGAGAGAGAGAGAGAGAGAGAGAGAGAGAGAGAGAGAGAGAGAGAGAGAGAGAGAGAGAGAGAGAGAGAGAGAGAGAGAGAGAGAGAGAGAGAGAGAGAGAGAGATATGGATGATGGATAGACAGATGGATAGATAGACGGATATAGGTTAAGTGCCATTTATGGTTCTAGAAGAAGAAAAGATTGGATTTATACCTCGCCCTTCATTACCCAAAGGTGTCTCGGAGCGACTTACAAACTCCTTTCCCTTCCCCTCCCCACAACAGACACCCTGTGAAGTAGGCGGGGCTGAGAGAGCTCTTGACAGAAACTGCTCTTTTTCAAGAACAGCTCATTGTCAGAACTACGGCTTGCCCAAGGCCATCCAGCCAGGTGCAAGTGGAGGAGTGGGGAATCAAACCCGGTTCTGCCAGATTAGAGTCCGCACACTTCACCACCACGACACCAAACAAAGTTCTAACCACGTAAACAGGAATCAATCATGAACATATATTCAGATATTAGCTTTGGTCCATTTATGGCTATTGCTTAAAGAATGCTGGGAGAATGAAAAAATGCTAACATGCTATTCTGCTAAGGCTTGTGTCCTTGGCCGCAACTGCGCATGAACCTAGCTAAATTGAAAACAATAACACCCTGTAACCATATCAGTTATATAGATAGTTTTAGAGCTTCATGGCCTAAGAAGAAGAAACGTCTATTCAAGTGGTGGCGAACCTATGGCACAGGTGCCAGAGGTGGCACTCAGAGCCCTCTCTGTGGGCACGCGTGCCATCGCCCCAGCCAGGCCCAGACCATCGTTAAAGTGTCGAATTCTCTGCCAAATAATTTTAAGTCAATGAAAGCATTTGGGATTGCTTTCCTTCCTTTGTTTGGATCATCTTAAGTTAATGGATGAGTTGTTTTTTCTAAAGTAAAACCTCAGTATTCAGGTTAAATGGCCGTGTGGGCACTCTGCGATCAATAAGTGGGTTTTGGGTCGCAGTTTGGGCACTCGGTCTCTAAAAGGTCCGCCATAACTGTTCTATTGTTTAGCTGAGGGGAAAGGATCTTACTTGGGGAAACCCAACCCATGGGTCTTAGCCCAATTAAAAAGGTGTGACGAAACTGATGGAACCAATAAGTTATGATTTGCTTGCTTATGTCATCTTGAGTATAAAATGCTATATCACCCATTTTAACTTCGGGAGAGTGGTGGGTATTCGAAGGTCCCAAACCCTTGTTTACCTGTAAGTAAAGGTAAAGGTTTCCTTGCTCGAAAGCCAGTCGAATCCAACTCTAGGGTTGCGGTGCTCATCTCCGTTTCCAAGCCGAAGAGCCAGCGCTGTCCGAAGACGTTTCCGTGGTCATGTGGCCGGCATGACTAAACACTGAGGCGCACGGAACGCAGTTACCTTCCCGCCGAAGTGGTACCTATTTATCTACTTGCAATTTCTTGCTTTCGAACTGCTAGGTTGGCAGGAGCTGGAACTAGAGATGGGGGCTCACTCCGTCATGCGGCACACTCAGGTCTCGAACTGCTGAACTACCGACCTTCCACAGCATCCAGTCGCGCGTCTTAACCACTTGAGCCACCGCAGCTCCTCTGTTTACCTGTACTCTTCCCTTTATTAATTATTTTTTTTTTAGTGTTTCTTCTCTACAGGACTGTTTTGTGTGTTTCTCAAGTTGGGTTGGGAAAACACAGCCAGAGACCAAATTCCTGTCTCACATGTGTGTGGTGACGTTGCCACGCCCCAGGGAAGCCCCCCCCCCCCCCGCAGAAGAACACGACCTGGCAACCCTAGCTAATGCGTAAATGCAGCCGGAGGCTCCACTGATGTTCCCACCATGCTATTGAAAGGGCAAGCCATGGAAGAAGGAAAAAATGCTCTCTGACTGCATGCAGGATTCTCTCCTCTCTCATGCATGTGATTCTCTGAATCATATAGTTTTAGCAGTGTCAATCCCGTCTTTATCTAGATTTGGAAGTAATTTCCGCAGGATGCAGACTAGTGCCAAAAAAAGAATATACCATTCTGGACGGAATAAGGCTCAACCAGACAAGATATTGATCTGTGATCGGATCTCCCCTTTCTTTAAATAGATCTGTGATTGGATTGCCTCTCTCTTTAAATTTGCACTAAAACCCACTGCCGGGGGAGGCTTGATTTGGATCAGAAAGACGGTGCCGGGGCAGGGGGGGTGAACAGCCTCCCCTCCCGAGCTGCGTCCTACTGATTTCAGTTTTGAAAGTTTATTTCAATACCGAAAAGAGCAAAATGGCCTTTGTTGTTATTGTTGTCTTAAAGGGAAAGTTGCATGCCGGGAGTCTGGAGGATTTGCAGGGAGGGTATTCAAAACCACAACTGAAAGAATGGCCCTAATTGTACAGTGCACTCTCCCAACAGTTTGCAGTTGTTGTTTTTGTTTTGTCATCAAGGCTAGAGACGGGTTTTTTTAACTAAAATGCAAGCTGACCGGCCAGGCCTGCCTTTCCTCTAACTCGATCCTTGATGGAGCGGGGAATCTGGGGCAGTCGTCGATTTCCCGAGCACAATGTCAACCTTTGACCCAGCTCATTTTCTGAACTCTTGCTTGTGGCCTTTCGGTTTCAGGCCAGTCTCAATGGCAACCAAGGAGTGGCTTGAGAAATGCCGGCCTCTCCTTTCCTTTTTTTTCTCTTACCTTTCTTTCTTTCAAGCTCCTTTGATCCAACGAACTTGAGCAACGAAAAAGGGAAATAGGGTGGAGAGAGAGAATTGGCCACGTTCAGTGTAATCCTTGGATCTCTATCCACCCGCAGATAAGGGACTATGTTATCTTTTGATAAGGTAGGAGGTTAATTTGTTAAAATAGGGGCGATCCATAACTCATGACGGAAATTATAACAAAGGCATTCCAGTATCATGCGGGGCAAGGAGTCGACCTTTTCCAGTTCACATTGGCAAAGCTTGTCCAAATAAGGCAGGTTACAAGATCTCCCATATAGGACAGCGGAAGGGGCAGCGTTCAAACGTGTGAACATGAATACTCTACAGCAGAGGGGTGGAACTCATTTGTTACAAGGGCTGGATCTGACATAAGTGTCACTTTGTCTGGCCGGGCCATGAGTGCCATAAAATGCAATGCCAGGTACTGGAGACATAAACTGAATAAAGGATAGCAGCTAGCAAGCTCTGAGCTGGTGTATCCTCGATGCAAGGCCTCATGGGCTGGGAGGGGGTGCAAAGGGAAACCGTATGGGCAGACTAGAAAGCCAGCAGCGCAGCACTGGGCAGACGCTCCCACGCCGCTTGACTGCTGCAGATGAGGTTGTTCCGCCATGCTGAAGCCACAATCAGAGTAGCTCCCCCCCCCCGAGCAGTCTCCACTTCCCTCCCTTGCACTAGTTCAGGGGTGGCCAAACTGTGGCTCGGGAGCCACATGTGGCTCTTTCACACATATTGTGTGGCTCCCGCTACAGTGGCCAGGCAAGTAAAGGGGAGGCATGCCTCCCCAATTGGTCTTCCCTTCCCCAGCCGATGCAGAGACAGAAAGCAACTTGAACTTTAAATGCATTCTCAAAGCCCCCCCCCCCCCGCCGGCCGGCTTGGAGAAGGCATTTGTTTCTTTAAATCCCTTCTCCAAGCCAAGCTAGCTGGCGTGGGGGCAGGGGGGGGCTTGGAGGATGCATTTAATGTTAAAGTTGCTTTCTTTCCACCTCTCCCTCCCTCCCTCATCTATTTGCTTTCTTTCCACTTTCTTTCTTTCCACCTTTCTCTCTCTCTCTCTCTCACACCTCCCTCCCCATCTAAAGTTGTTAATTTAATATTAATAAAAGCAAATTTGCATCTTTTTCAATAAAAACATGTGTGATATTTGTTCATGTCCTGAGGCTCTCAGACAGCTGACATTTATCCTATGTGGCTCTTGCGTTAAGCAAGTTTGGTCACCCCTGCACTAGATGCTCACGGGCCGCATAAGAGCCCTGGATGGGCCTGTTCTGGCCCCCAGGCCTTATGTTTGACACCCCTGCTCTACAGTAACGAGGAACTGTTAGAAATTTTAAACAGGCTGGAGTGGTTAGAGATGGAAAAATGTCAAAAAAACCCCAACTGGGTAGAATATCCTCTCCAAGCTTGCCTACCTATAAATGACTTAGCAGAGTGCCAACACATGAAGACTGTTTGTTATGTGCTGCTAGGGCAGCAGTTTCCCCTGCTTCCCGGAAAACCTAGTCAGGATAATTGCTTTGAGCTCAAGGACTCTTTTGCCTTGAGGGGCCTTATGTCACCTCCTGATGGGATGCAGGAAGAGGAGAGCATAGAGTCCCATGCTTGGAATGGCCTTAGGGATGACAGTGATGTTCCTAATGCTAGGCAGCAAGAAATAAGGAGGTTTAGTCATGCCAGCCACATGACCACAGAAACGTCTTCAGACAGCACTGGCTCTTCGGCTTGGAAAGTGAAAAGCATGCAGACGGAGAGTGATTCAGCTAAGCATACTTTATTCAGTCAGGAACAAGACACCTTGGCCGGCTCGCAGGCCGGCTTATATTCCCTCAGAACCCACCACCATAACACACACCCCACTTCCCGATAGGCTATTTACAGTAACCGAGAGGCCTATTGGCCTCACGGTCTGGGACCTAGCCCTCTGATTGGGCTGGGCTAGGATCCTACTGACCCATTGTCTTTAGGCGCGAAGCTTGAGGTTTTGTCCCTGGGCAAGTCCGGACACACCCAGCCCTGTCAGGGCTGGATACACTACAGAAACGGAGAGGAGCACTGCAACCCTAGAGTCGGATTTGACTGGCGTTCAAATAAGGGAAACCTAAGAGTTTAATAAGTCCAGTTCTTTCCTCCTCTGAAGCTGCAGTCAGTACCACTTCCTTTCTCCCTGTTCCTGCCCTCACAAAGCCCTGGAGTGGACTCGGGCACTCGAAAACAGTGGCCCAGATTTTTTGTAAAAAAAACCCACAATGATATTGGGTGACATGGGAAGAGAGACTAGAGGTTGCCATGAAGAATACAAGGGGTCATTTCCTGCGGGAGTGCACAGGAGCAGAGCTCTGGCAGTAAGGAGCCCAGGGGGCGGGCACATTCAACAAGCCCCGCCCCCTGCTCCCAGCAGCCCTCAGTCAGGCCACGAGGAGCAAGAAGCAGCCGGGTAAGTTGCAGAGTCCCCCCCCCCGGCCCACCTTCAGGTACAAGCTCTCCCTCCTCTGTGAGGGCAGATCTGCGCATCCCCCCCCCCCAATAGCTGGCAATCCAAAACAGTCCAGTGGAGCCTGAGCGGTCGGTGTTGCCTTCTGACACACTTCCGGTGATGTCAGGGGGTGTGGCATATGCAAATAAGCTATGCTAATGAGTTATGCTAATGAGCTCCTGCACCTCTTTTTCTACGAAATGACCCCTGAAGAATACTATGTTGATGCAAACAATACGTGGAAGGATGTGAGGGAAGAAGAGAAGGATGGAAATGGACCAACAGAGCACAGCAAGGCACCTCCTTCTTTGGACAGCCGGGATAACCTCCCTCTCCCAATTCCTGCAATGCCCACAAGACATTCTTTGATTTATCCCAAACTGCTCAAAAAAATCAAACTCACCTTGTTCCGAGGGACCCGTTCCCCGTATCACTGCATCCATGGTTCTGCATGCAATTTAATACAAGCATCAAAATTCGAGTGGTTTTGCAGCTACACGGTGCCAGCGTTCGCTGTGGCGGCTAGGCCAGGGTTACTCTTGATGCCCATCAGGGTCACTGGGGCCAGGTCGTGCATCATTCCAAACCAGCTGCCTTCCCAGTCTCCCTGGGCTCCCGCACAGTCGGCTGCATTAATCACTCTGTGGTGTGCCTCATGTTGGCCTAAGCTCAGAATGCACAGGACTGAAGTACAACTCCCAGCGGGCAGCGTGAGAAGGTGCAAGGTATTTGTGACCCAGTTAGAAACACTCGGTTCGCACCAAAGCACTCAGCTTCAGAAATCCAGGGAGCAAAATGGCCAAGAGCAGAGTACCAGAGAGATTTGGTTGTTCCTTTGTGTCCGTCCCACCTTCATCTTCTTCTTCTACTCCACAACAACCCTGTGAGGTAGGTGAGGATGAGAGCACGTGGCTGGCCCAAGGTCACCCAGTAGGGATGCCAGCTCCCCCCGGCCACTGGCAAGGGATGGGTTGCCAGATCCAGGTTGGGAAACTCCTGGAGATTTGGGGGTGGAGCCTGGGGAGGACGGGGACCTCAGTGGGGTACAGTGCCACAGAGCCCGCCCTCCAAAGCATCCATTTTCTCCAGGGGAACTGACCTCTGTGGTCTGGAGATGAGCTGGAATTCTGGGGGATCCCCAGGCCCCACCTGGAGGCTAAGACATAGTCAAAAGTAGCCAAACCCAAATAACAACCCTTCCAGTATCTCAAGATACCAAAAACAACAAAACTGGGGCCAAAATCAGTCCAATTTTGTTGTTCAGTTGCACAGTCGAGTCCGACTCTTCGCGACCCCACAATAATACACTCTTAAACATAAAATATGTATGCTAATACAATCACTTTTATACTTGATAATAGTATCTAAGTATACAAAATATTAACAAGGTATACAACCTAACCAGACAATATCCTAATGTTATACAATTACTAATACACTAACATACAGTAATACCACAGAATACCAATTGTTGCCAAGAGACCTTATCAACTTCAAAGCTTAGTCTGTCAAAGACAGGTCCCGTATAAGAAATCTTCTAAGGAAATAAGGGCTAGTCCCCATATTAAATGTAGCAACTCTTGAGAAGAAAAGTCTTTAGGAACTAGGAAGTAACGTTACACCAGAAGGAAAACTCTTACACAATGTCAGCTAACTTGCTTCTGAGGAAGTTAAGAGAGGAAACCAAGCACAAGCCGGCTGCTTTGACAAGCTTTACATTCCTTTGCCTGTTAACAGCACATGTTGAAAGTCCACTAGTACTTTTTGCCCACCTGGAGGCTGGCATCAACACCTAGTGGGCTTCCACGGGAGAGATGGGATTCGAACCTGGGTCTCCCAGCTCCTAGTGTGACATTCTAAGCACTACTCTGGCTCCAGAGAGAGAGAGAGAGAGTAAGAAGCCACAAAGCACGCACACAGAGAGAGAGAGACAACCTCCCCAATAGGGTCAAGCCCTTCTTTTGGTTAATCAGTTTTTATTTCCAGTGCGGTGGGCACGTGGCAGAAAGGGAGCAGGTGAGTGACAGCCACGGGGAAGCAGCAGAAGAACCTGTGGGAGAAAACCCCTCTGAATCCACTAAACACCATTTCAAGAGTTCAAGGGAAAGGGTTTCCGAATGTTTGGGGGTGTTAACTCGCAATCTGCCATCCGATCGCCCTCCAGGCTCGGGCGTTTGCACCCATCCCCGTTCCCTGCTCCGCCGGCTTTCCCCCTCCCCATCTTGGCTCTGTTTTTCTCCTCAAAGACACACCGTTTGCTGCCCCCACCCTTCTGGGCCTTTCAAGTAAGGAGCAGTTGGGAACGGAGCAGCTACCGACAATGACGCTTTTGCGAAATTTCTCACTTGCCATCATCAGTTCCCCTCCCAGTTTCTCAAGTTCCTGGCAGTTCTCAACCGGACATATTTATGGCGCAGCAGCCAGTGATAAGCCGCGGTCATGAGCGAGGCATTCAGCACCAGAAGAATGCCAAGAGAACTGGGAAGAGTCCAAAAAGGAACACGGTCTACTCTCACGGAGCAGCACCCCATCGTGGAGGACTGGGGTCGGAGGGAGGAAGGAGCAACACAAGGGGTGGCTGTGCAGATACAGGAGGCAAAAGTGGGTGCAAACCACAGCTGCCACCTGTGCCCACCACCATCTGGGTCACAAATTAAGTGACCAAACTCAGGGCCGGCCCCAGCTTATTTTGCACCCTAGGCGAGGATCCCTTCCGGCGCCCCCCTCCCCCCGGTGCGCCCACCAATTTTAAAAAATAAGTGCATTTTAGGAAGAATGAAAAACACAAATAATCAAGAAACTCCCAGAGTATGGGGCCAGGTTCAGTTTGGCACCCCTAAGGGCCATCCTGCTCTAGGCGACTGCCTAGTTCGCCTAGTGAGTGAGCTGGCCCTGACCAAACTGTGGAGAGATGAATTTTTCTTGGGAGGTCCGGATTAAGCAAAGTTCTCTCTCTCTTGGCAGAGTGCAAGAGGCCAGCGGGGGGAGTCAACTCCTTCCCAACCTCACCCACCAAGCCATTAGATATGCAAATGGTAGGCCTGGTGGACACAATGAGATGGTCAAGTCACCCACACATCCCTCTTGCTAGACAGGTGAGATCTAGCAGGGAACAGAGATTTGGAGGGCTGAAGAGGCTAGAAAGACTTCAGGGAAAGCTGATTTGACCAGGCCCGACCTGGTCAGTGGGAGGAGAAAGAGAGATGATAAAACCTTCGATGGGGTGCTACTGGTGCCAGCGCCGGAGGTTTGGAGCTTGGGAGTGCTCCTAGACTCCTCCTCAACAATGGAGGCCCAGGTGGCAACCACTGCAAAGTCATTCTTTTACCATCTTCGGTTGATGAAGCAGTTGGTTCCCTTCCTCGAACGCAATGACCTGGCGACAGTGATCCATGCAATGGTCACCTCGAGACTGGATTACTGTAATGCTCTCTACATGGGGCTGCCCTTGTCCCAAATCCAGAAGCTGCAGTTAGTGCAGAATGCGGTGGCTAGGCTGTTTTTGGGCCTCCCTATGCGGGAGCACATCCAACCTGTGCTAAAAGCACTGCACTGGCTGCCGATAGCATACCGAATTCGGTTCAAGGTGCTGGTTCTTACCTTTAAAGTATGGTCAGGGGCCTACATACCTAAGGGACCGCCTTTCCCCACATGTTCCCCAGAGAGCACTACAATCAGGGTCCCCAAACCATTTGGCCCTTCCAGGCCCCAAGGAAGCCAGGCTGGCTGTGACAGGGCCTTCTCTGCGGAGCCTCCATACTGGTAGAATGAGCTCCTGGAGGAATCCTGCGGGACCTTTTACAGTTCCGCAGGGCCTGCAAGATGAAGCTCTTCCACCATGCTTTCGGTTAGGTAGCTGCACCACTTAGAGCGAGCTGCACCACTTAGAGGCCCCAACACCAACATCAATAGTAACATCAAAATCAAGATTATACCATCAACAGCCTGATGCAACCCAGACCAGCTGTCAGCATATTGTGATTGCTGCAAACATTGGCAATCGTTATATTAGTTGTACTAGCACTTTATAATTTATTATATTTAGGATTGGACTGTGATTTTATCAATCTGTACTGTGATTTTATCAATCTTCTTGCTTTAGTGTTTTATACAGTTTGTAAGCCACCCTGAGACTGCTTTGCAGGGAGGGCAGGATATAAGTCAAATAAATAAATGAATGAATAAAACTCTTTGGAGTGAAGAAGAGGGTCTCTTTTGTGCTCATTCCATTGAGGAAGATATAGGCTGGCCCTCAAAACTGAGCAGAAGCTTCAAGGTCATGGGAACTCTCTAGAACAACTAGCCTTATCAACTAAGGAGTATGCCTTGTATTTAACATCCGCTAGGGCATGTACAAAGGGATGGGCAAAGGAATTCCATTTTACCATCTTCTTTTGACTCTCTTGCTTATTCTGGTGCTGTGCTGAGAATATGCATGTGGAAACTTCCTTTTTAATAAACGCTTTCTAACTTTTAATGCTGGTGGTGGTTTTCTGTTCCACATTAGACCTTCATTTCTATGGGCATGCTATTTTTAAAAAGAGCACCAGGAGGAAGGGGAGGGGCAGTCAGTTGGCAAGTATAGCAGTAAGCTGTCCCCATGGTAACCACATGCTGGATAGTGGGAGATACAGAGGCAAGGCCTCAGAACTCAGATACAGAGCAAGGCCTCAGAAAATGTCGAGACAGTGTGTAACTGCAATAAAAAAGGCCAGTGCTATGCTGGGGATTATTAGGAAGGGTATTGAAAACAGATCAGCCAATATCATAATGCCCCTATATAAATCAATGGTGTGACCTCATTTGGAATACTGTGTGCAGTTCTGGTCACCACACCTTAAAAAGGATATTATAGCTTTGGAAAAAGTGCAGAAAAGGACAACTTGAATGATAAAAGGGTTGGAACACTTTCCCTATGAGGAAAGGTTAAGGCGCTTAGGGCTCTTTAGCTTGGAGAAACGACGACTGAGGGGTGACATGATTGAGGTTTATAAGATTATGCATGGGAAAGAGCAGGTAGAGAAAGAGGTACTTTTCTCCCTTTCTCACAATACAAGAACTCGTGGGCACTCCATGAAATTGCTGAGCGGTCGGGTTAGAACGGATAAAAGGAAGTCCTTCCAAAGAGTGATTAACACTTGGAATTCACTGCCACAGGAAGTGGTGGCGGCTACAAGCATGGACGGCTTCAAAAGGGAATTAGATAAGCATATGGAGCAGAGGTCCATCAGTGGCTATTAGCCACAAGGTATAGATAGGGACTCTGGGGCAAGGGATGCTCTTCTTGGTGCTTGGGGGGGCCAACGGTGGGAGGGCTTCTAATGTCCTGGCCCCACTGCTGGACCTCCTGATGGCACCTGGTCTTTTTGGCCACTGTGTGACACAGAGTGTTGGACTGGATGGGCCTTTGGCCTGATCCAACATTGACTCTTATGTTCTTATGAACTGCAAAGGGAAGCTGGAAATCCTCCTGGCCCTCTCAGTGGGCAATTCCTACAAAGATGGTGGCAGTTGAAGAAAGAGAGAAAGAGAGGCACCAGGTGGGTGTCACATGCCAGGCGGAGACCTTGGATGGCCACTAGGGCCCAGGCACCTTGGAGGGCATGGTGGAATAAGGCCTGCAGTGCAGAGCAGAACTGTTGCACCACGCAACCTCAAGGTGGGGCCTGAGCTCTTCTGGAATTTCATGCTATCATCATGTAATATAGATGAGTTGCCCTGGAAAGAACAGCAGTTTTGGAGGGCAGACTGCATGGTATACCATCCTGTTAAGGATAAATTAAAGTGCTAGAGTGATATCACATCCCCACAGAGCTCCCTCTCCTTCCCACACTGAGAGCCAGTCTGGAGTAGAGTGGTTAAGTGCCCGGACTGTAATCTGGGAGAATTCCCCACTCCTCCACTTGCAGCTGCTGGATGACCTTGGGCAAGCCATAGTTCTGTCAGAGCTGTTCTCTCAAAGACAGTTCTGGAAAAAGCTCTCTCAGCCCCACCTACCTCACAGGGGGTCTGTTGTGGGGAGGGGAAGGGAAAGGAGTTTGTAAGCTGCTCTGAGACTCCAAGTGACTCTCTTCTCTTCTCCTTCTTCTTCTTCCCACACTCCCCTTCCCACCACACTGCCCTGAAACCTCCAGTAATTCTTCAAACTAGAGTCAGCAGTCCTAGTTCCAGTTGAGCCCCAATGGCATTATGAACACCTCAAGGACTTGGCTTGGACTCAGTGAAACCAGTGTTGGTACCCAGGGCTTCTTGAGATGCCATCAAGAGGCCACCAGGATTAAGAACCAGCCCAGTTAGTGATCACACATGCTGCAGCAGACACATCACATTTCACAGTAGTTTTTCTCCTATGGGACTGTTGTGACCGTGGACCGCTACCAGAGGTCTGCGTCCTCAGTCCCCAGCTTGGTCCCTAACACAATAGGGGCCAAGTATCCTAGGCCACCTTAAGTCCTTCAATAGGACCTTTGGAGGGAAATTCAAACCCTCCAATAGGACTGTGGGTGTGTCTGGGGTGTGTGTATATAGCTGGCCCTCGCCAGGCTGTTTGTGTCTTGTGTGTGTACTACAATAAACATGACTTGTTCAGCATGTCCTACTCCACCTCTCCATGCATAGAACCCAGTACTTTTCATTGGCGACAAAGGTGGGGTCCCACTGAGCGAACCGGACTGCCAGGCACCCATGGAAGACAACACACAGCCACCGTTGCTCCTGACGATGAGCAACGAAGGCGAGCAAGCTGCTTCCCCGCCTCAACCGTGCAGTACAATGGCAGTCACTCCAGGAATGGGGCTGGTTCCCCCATTCGATCCAGCCCGTCCACATCAATGGGGAGCATGGGTCACTGGCCTCAAGTCCATCCTGATCTTCTACCAGATCCCAAACGAGGCCAGGAAGAAGGGCCTCCTCATTGGCTCATGTGACCCCGCAATTGTAGATCTGGCTCAACACCTCCTGTCCCCGGTGACCCTGGAAGAGGCAACGTTCAAGCAGATCGTGACAGAGCTGCAAAATCACTTCATCTTACGACCGTTGGAGATGTCGCGCCACATGGCTTTCCACCTCAGGAACCAACAGGGCTGGGAGTCCGCTGCTGATTTCCTGGCAGAACTTCGCCGCCTCACCTCTGAGTGTAAGTTTGGGACTTACCTAGAGACGGCTCTCCAGGACCACTTCAGCTGCAGCCTTCGAGAGGAAAAGCTCTGGTGATGGATCATGGAGATGGAGAAATGTACTCTCTCTTCCGCCTTCTCCACGGCCACCGCATGGGAAAGATTGCATCTGTCGGCTGCCAGGCCCCCAGGCAGCCATCGGTCCACAGCCATGCATCAAGCTGGTATCAGCATCGGTGACAACGACTGCAAGGAGGTCTACCAGACCCAGCAACCCCCGCAACAAAAGGAGACCGGGTCAGACCCACGCGTCACCCAGGGCGAGGGTTTCGCCAGGCCAGAGTGCACCAGCTGCGGAGACCAACACAACCATAAAACATGTTGGTTCAGGGACGCTACGTGCTGGAACTGCGAGCGATCTGGCCACATTGCACGGGCTTGCCGGTCCAAGGCGGCCCAAGCCCTGAACACACTGCGCCGCTGGGCCACCACTCACTACGAGGCAGATACATCCCCGGATGTACCTCTTCACGAGTCAACCTCTACTCCAGGTACTGGAGGAATTTGCCACCCGCCTCCACACGGTTCTCCGCCGCTTCGAGGCTGGGCTCAAAATTAAGCGGGAGAAGTGCCAGCTAGGGGTCCCCGCGGTTGATTTCTTGGGGTTCCGGGTCGATGCAGATGGCCTCCATCCAGCGAGGGACAAAATCAAAGCCATCATAAAGGCCCCTACACCCAAGTCCAAGGCAGAACTTCAGGCATTCCTCTGCCTACTGAATTTCTATCACCCCTTCCTCCCCCACAAGGCGGCGGTCGCAAAGCTGCTGCACTGCTTATTGGACAAAAAAGCACCATGGTCCTGGGGGCCCTGGGAGGCTACGGCATTCAGGGGGGTCAAGGCGCTTTTGATTTCGAAAGCAGTGCTTGCACATTATGATGAATCTCTGCCTGTAATTCTGGCCTGTGATGTGTCCCCTTACGACGTGGGTGCCATGCTGGGTCACCAGCTCCCTGGTGGCCACGAGGTTCCCGTGGCCTATTATTCTAGGACCTTGTCGGCCACAGAGCGGAAGAGTTCCTCCGGCGGAACTTAATCCGGCACGTGAGGTCTGCACCCTTCCACCCTGCAACCAACAGACAGGCGGAGCGGATGCTGCGGATGGCAAAAGAAGCCCTCAGCCGGATCTCGGACGGGGACTGGGAGTTCCGACTAGCCCGTTTCCTTTTAACCCAGCGGACCACTCCAGTGGCCGTCGCCCCGCCGACCTCCTGATGGGTCAGCGGCCCACCATCCTGTTGGACCGGCTGCATCCGGACAGGGCACCAGAGTCACGGAGGCTATCTGAACAGAGGGAGACTCCTCGGGGGTTCTTCCCGGAAGACCCCGTCTTCTTCCGGGACTTCGGGAAAGGACCCCCGTGGCTGGCAGGCCAGGTCATCCAGCCCATGGGTCCGGTCTCATACGAAGTATCCATGGAGGATGGTCAGCTCCTAAAGAAACCCGTGAACCAGTTAAGGCGGCCCCAGCTCCCAGAAGAACAGGAGGCCCCACCAAGGCAAGAGGGGCTCGACAGCAACATCATAGAAGTAAGAGTTGGGGAAAGACCACCCGCTCCTGTCGAGACCTCACAGGACCGGAGTCAGAAGAGAAGCCGCCGCTGCCACCGCAGAGTATCCAGGCTGACCGCCCGGAGCTGGTCACGGTCGACCCTGTTCCGGCGCCCCGGCATTCCCTGCGAGAGCGCCGGCCACCAGCCTACCTACAGGACTATGTGACTTAGGCTGGTTTTGAACTATGGGGGGAGGGGTGTTGTGTCTGCGGACCGCCACCAGGGGTCTGTGTCCTCAGTCCACAGCTTGGTCCCTAACACAATAGGGGCCAGGGATCCTAGCCACCTTTAGTCCTCCAATAGGAGCTTTGGCGGGAGATTCAAACCCTCCAATAGGACTGTGGGTGTGTCTGGGGTGGGTGTATATAGTTGGCCCTCGCCGGGCTGTTTGTGTTTTGTGTGTGTGCTGCAATATACATGACTTGTTCAGCATGTCCTACTCCACCTCTCCATGCATAGAACCCAGTACTTTTCAGGGACCCCCTCCACATGGCTGAAAGTGCAACAGTCAAGGCGGCAGGGGAGCATGGTGCTGTGACTGTATGGCCAGCCCAGTCCTGGGTCTACTCGAAAGCCTTTCCCAAAAGACTGGAAATGGCAGCACTGGCCAAACAAAAACAACAGGAAGTGGTGCTTTTTGTTGTTCAGTCGCACAGTCGAGTCCGACTCTCCGTGACCCCATGGACCAGATCACGTCAGGCCTTCCGGTCTTCCGCCGTCCTCTGATTAGTTTGCTCAACTTCATGTTCATTGCATCGATGACACTGTCTAACCATCTCATCCTTTGCCGTCCCCGTCTTCTTTGACCTTCAATCTTTCCCAGCATCAGGGTCTTCTCCAGAGAGTGCTCCCTTCTCATTTGGGGGCCAAAGTATTTGAGCTTCAGCTTCAGTATCTGGCCTTCCAGGGAACAGTCAGGGTTGATTTCTTTTAGGATTGACTGATTTGATCTTCTTGCAGTCCAAGGGACTCTCAAGAGTCTTCTCCAGCACCATAGTTCAAAAGAATCTATTCTTCGGCGCTCGGCCTTCCTTATAGTCCAACTCTCACAGCCATACATGACTACTGGGAATACCATTGCTTTGACCATGCGGACTTCAGTGATTATACCGTCGTGGTTGTCAAGGACAAGTGGTGCTGGGTTTCCAGAAAAATATGTCTCTCCTGGACACGATAACAGAAGGCTTCCAATTCCCAACCCAATCGGGTGCCGGAACTCGGCAGGGTACCAGCGTCCCTGGAGAGTAGGCTGCTCCCCACAGAAGCTGACTTTGGCCAAAATAGGTTCCTCCCTCAACAACTCTTTGCCCTGGGCCTCTCCCAGGGCTTTCTCATGACTCCCGCGAATGACAGACACGCCGACAGTCACGCATCCAAGCAACATATGTACGCCACCGTTTCGATAAGGACCCTTTGACAAAGAAGCATCATTTCGAAGGGTGGGGCACAATTAGCAACATGCCCCCCTCCCCGCTCTCCTCCCTTGTCAGCCTTTATCCTCCTCCTTTCTACTTCACTGGACACGTCTCACATCAGCAGGTCTGCAGGTTTAATTGGGTTTTTTTTGCAAACGAATGTCAAGTATTTGTGGAGGCTCCCGGGAGGGAGAATGGGCCATTGTTTCAGAAGCCTCCATGGCCTGTGGGGATTTATGGATTGTTTTTGGCTTCCCTCCCGCAGCCAAATGGGGGCGGGGAGTGTCAAGTTGGAGGAGGGAAAGAAGCAGATGCGCGGACAACTTTTGCACAATGCTCAGAGAGAACTGTCGAGATTCTGCACTCCCCACCCCTGCTGCAAAATGCAAATTCTGCCGGCAATCTCGCAAAGGATGCACATCAAAGGATCGACCTAAAAGGAGCCCACGGATCGGATGCAGAATTATTTTGGAGAGAACTGGATGGTGAACACAAGAGGGTGCATGGGCAGCAGTCGGTATCTTCTAGTACTACTGAACCGGGAGGCCCGTTTACTCTGCAAATGTTTTGGAATATGTACCAATCAATTATCACAGCGAGGATCCCCTTGAACATCAGCTCCAGATGCTCAAGCGAACAGCAAATCCTCCGCTTCAGGGGACACGGCTGCTCTCCACCGCCATCATTCACCTCCCGAATGGCTATGGGAGCCTGTACTTTAATCCAGCAGCTGCATTTCAATCAGGCACCCCGACTGCTGAAGTCAGCCCTGCCGTGCGCTCCGTTGTTGTTGCTCTTGTTGTTATTCAACTAGAATCCCCCTGGCCCTATGGAATGTCGGGAATGCGCTATGCCAGAACGCCTCAGTTCTCTTAAGCATGACTGATCTGTGTTAAGTGATCCTGAGTGAGCATCCTGGCTTAAGGGGAGCAAATTAAGGAAGCCTTGCTGGGTAGATAAGACCCAAGGGAGAGGCTGTGGCTCAGTGGCAGAGCGTCTCCTTGGCACGCAGAAGGTCCCAGGTTCAATCCCCGGTATCTCTAGTTACAAGAATCAGGTAGGAGGGGATGTGAAAGACCTCAGCCTGAGACCCTGGAGAGCCACTGCCAGTACTGACTGGAATGGACCAAGAGTCTGGTTTGGGATAAGACAGCTTCATGTGTTCACGATCCAACCTGTAGTTCAGCATTCTGCAGTATTCCCATTAATTTGCAAGCACATGAGGATCCACCCAAAATTAGGCAGCGATCTACTAGTGGGCTCCAGTCTACCTCAAATCCACTTTGGTGTGGAGAGCCAGTTTGGTGTAGTGGTTGTGTGGACTCTAATCTGGGAGGACCGGGTTTGATTCCCCACTCCTCCACTGGCAGCTGCTGGATGACCTTGGGCAAACCGTAGTTCTGTCAGAGTTGTTCTCTCAAGGACAGTTCTGGACAGAGCTCTCTCAGCCCCACCTACCTCACAGGGTGTCTGTTGTGAGGAGGGGAAGGGAAAGGAGTTTGTAAGCCGCTCTGAGACTCCAAGTGAAGGGCAGGGTGTAAATCCAATCTCTTCTTCTTCTTTCCTCCAGAGGTTACAAAAGAAAGGGACACAGATCTGGCATTGTGATGGACTTCGGGGTAATTTTCTCAACTGTTCTGGGGAAAACGACAGGCCCTCTCACCACACGACTCCAGGATGGAGAGAGGAAGCAAAAAGCCACCACGGATGGGCAGTGGGATTTAATTTAAACTGCTGTCAGTCGCCGCCGCTGGGGAAGATGGAGGGAGAGTCCTCCCTGCTGTTTCAGCAGACAATGGCACCTAAAACTCTGAGCCTCTCCCCATGGCCGCTGTTGATTACTCACAGGGCTGGATCCCACAATCTGCTCACGCAAGGATCACGGACCTTCATGCAAAGACTGAGGGAATTCTCCGTTCTCCCTTCCCGCCTGGCAACAAAAGCTGATACCTGGGGCCATGAGGGGAAGAGAATGAAATTGCGTCTTCTTGCCTCTCCCATCAACAGAGCTTGGCTGACAGAAGAAGGCAAATTTTACCCTCTTGGTCAGTCAGTCAGTCAGTCAGTTAGCCTTTATTGGCATAAAACAATACCTTAAAAGAGGATTACTATAAAATATATACATATAAGACCATACATATAAAACCAGAGGTCATTTTGGGGGGGATCACGGGGGAACGCAGTTCCCCGGGTGAGGTGCAGGGGGGCGGGGCACATGATGAAGCCCCGCCCCCTGCTTCTGACCACCCCGCTTCCAGCCCTCATTCAGCCAGGAGGAGGCAGGAGAAGAGGGAGGGTAAGTTGCTTCCTCCCCGCCTCTCCCCACCCCTGCCTGCCTGGGACCGGGGAGGGCCTTGGCGGGGCTTCCTCGCACTCCCGCCGGCCTTGCAGGTCCACCGCCGGGCCCCTGATGTCAGGGGGTGTGGCATATGCTAATGAGCTATGCTAATGAGTTCCCCTAGCTCTTTTTCTACAAAATGACCCCTGTATAAAACCAAGTATTTTGCAAACTACATAATATTGCCGAATGTTACATAAAACAACTTGCTACAAAGTGTTGCTCCTTTTGATAGTTCTTCCTGACGTAGCTTTATAGCTGATTGTAAAAACATGGCTACCTTCACTGATATTTCAGTAGCTGAGTCATTCAGAAGACGGTGCACTTTTAAAGCATCAGGAAGGTCTGTCGTGTTGGCTAAAATAGGGTTTGAATCTCTAAAACGTATATCTACACACAATTGGCAGTGCAAACAGATATGTGGGACTGTCTCAATGCATCCAGAGTTACAATGGCAAAGTCTAGCCATATATGGGCCCCGATCACACACAGAATTTGCCACGGGATACTCACAAATGCTGGCCGGCTTTTACTGGGGCGATCACACGGACAGCTGTAGCAGCTGTCCATAGATAGATGTTACTGGCAGGTGTTTAACTGCCTGCGCCACCGCTAAAGTACCCGCTAAAATCCACTATCAACCGGTTGCGATGCTCTCCGTGTGATCGCTCCAGCGCGCTCGTCTCGCATCCCTGCTTCCTGGTCGGAGCGGGCCGGAAACACCCGCCGATGGAAACAACACCGTCGCATCTGATTGTGTTGGGGCGCATCAAATTGCAACGGCGCAAATCGCCACACCTCCCCCCCGTGCGTGCGTTTTCCGGCACGTGTGACCGGGACCATGCTATATTATTGTATCTCCCATGCAAGATTGCTGATGGTAGTGCATTGGATCTTGCTAGTGAATAGGCTCTGCGCTGTTGTGGTGCTCGTATGTCAGATAGGTATGGGGCCATTCGGCCTACCGTGAGGGTAATCTCAAAGGTCAGAGGGGAGCAAGATTTGTTGGCTAAGCTGTATAGCCTTTGTGTTTCGCTGTCAAGGACTCTGAGTTTAATCATCTGAAAAGCACCCATAAAAGGGAGCATAAGCGGTGAGTCCAATGGGATGCCCATGGCCAGATACCCTCTCGGTCCTCCTCACTACACTGGATTGCCAGCTCTGGTTTGGGAAAATCCTAGAGTTTCGTGGAGGTGTCTTGGGAAGACAATGTTTGGGGAAAGAAGGAAGCTCAGTGGGGACATGTCGTCACTCTAGGACGTCAATTTCTCATAGACTCCATGGTATACCACCAAGTTTGCCCTCCGACATTGCCTCTTCTTCTGTAGTCTGGAAATAAGGTATAATTCCAAGAGAACTCCAGGTTCCAGCTGGAGGTTGGCTACCCTACCCTACCACCATCCAACTGACCCACACGGCTGTTATTCCACATGGGTCCTGCAACCATGAGAATCAACTTTCCCAAGTTTGGAAAGAAGTGCTGTGGGGCAGGAAATAACAGAAAAGATCAGTGACCCATCAGCGCCTTCTCCTTACAGATCACTGGATCCAGCCCAGTACATTGTGGAAAGCCAGCATGGCGTAGTCATTCCAGTTTACTTCCCACCATTAGAAAAGATACCTTTACACATTTATCTGCGATTTTGACATATTTATTAACTTCTCCGTTTTCACCACAAAGAACGCCACCTTCTCGGGCGTCCCGTCAAACGTGGCATCCAGTAGCTCCGCTGGGGTCTGAGGAGGAGGAGGAAGAAGGGGACCTGAGACAGATACAATGCCATACTGCCCACACTCCAGACAAGCTGTTGCCAGTCTCCAGGTGACAGCTGGAGAGCGCTTAAAGCTTTCGTGCTCATTCAAAGTGTTGCAATTTATCGACAGGAATTGTTTGGGGCGTTTACGATGGGGCTCCTGGGGAACTATTGTTGCCAATCTTGGCCCAGCACCCATCAAACCATTCTCTTCAACCCCCTGCTGTGCAGCTGACTTTCCCCTAGGGTTGCCAATCTCCAGGTGGGACCTGGAGATCTCCCACTGTTACAATTGATCTCCAGATGACAGAGATCAGTTCCCCTGGAGAAAATGGATGCTTTGGAGGGTAGACCCTATGACATTATACCTGCTGAGTCCTTCCGCCCCCCCCCCGCCCAATGCTGCCCTCTACAGAATCCACCCCCCAAACCTCCAGGTATTTCCCTCCTTAGAGCTGGCAACCCTACATTCCCCTCAGTGCCTGTTGGGAGTGGGTGGTGGGGGAGGGGAAGGGAGCAGGCGACCGGTCCTGGAGTGGGGGGGTGGAAACGGACCCGGCAGCCGGAGGCTTGCACCTCCAGTC
>NW_015169264.1:96661-99560 GCF_001447785.1 Gekko japonicus
AGCAGGGATCCTGTGAAGATGTGCGGATCCCCCACCACGGCTTGGCAGCCCTAAGCTTGTTATTTAGTTTGTCTTTGCACATCTTCATCATGTTACATGTTCATTTGCTGTCCAGCCCCTGTGTTGGGATTCATAAATCAGGGTCGATGGTTGTATTGCAAACACAAGAGCCACACTTAGTAAAAGAAAAATATCTTTACTATAAAAACAAAATAAAACATGGGTATGGTACTTTGGATAAAAGAAATAAAATAAAAAGTTACATACTTATAGTTACTCTCAGTAATAAATGCTAACAGCTACATCTTTCTATCTCTCTTGGCTTCTAGAAGAGAACTTCCTCTTTGGTTCACACAAAGGACCATAAACCTTGTGAATACATTAATGCTAGATCAAAGCATTTCTACAAACAAGATGTTAGTTGAGCAATACAAAGGTTACAGGTCACTTCATTAGGATAAACAACTCCCACAAACTTTCCCGTGTAACGTAAAGTCCTATTTGCTAACAAACAACATTTAACTGTAATGGCTGAAGTGTAAGCAACTTGCAATTCCAACACCCTGTCTATAAGTCTGAACCTTACCTACCGTTCCAACGTAACAAGCTGCCTGGGTGATGGCAAATGACTCGTCCTCCCAATGTCCTCCCGCCCCCCTCCTCAATGGCACAGTCTCGTACTTGCAAGGGTCTTTCATGGCCAACCCATCCATTTGAGTAAAGACGATAGGGTCTGGGAGTTTAAAGACTTTAGCCCCCAGCCCTGTAACTAACAAGGGGTTGATCAAGTCCCGACCACACCCCAAGTCTATTAAGCCCTGCACCCGTACATGGGTTCCCAGCTCGGAGTTCATTATAGTCACAGTCACATAAAAAAGGGGAGGATAGCTGCTCAACGTTTTGGGCGCCTCTGGGATTGGGACCTGCTGCTCCATGCCACTCACAGCAGGTCCTGGCCTTTTCACGCCGGCTCCTCCTCCTCCTCACTGCTCATTCCCGGTTCCTCTTCAGGGATGCTAGCTTGAAGGGCTCGGTGAGTCTTGGGTCGAGCAACGGTTTTCCGTGGCCGGTTTTGGGATCTTGGGTCTTGTCGCCACCGGAACAACCTTTCCCAAGGTAGCTGCGTTGTCAATACGGATAGTCCTCAGACGACTCTCAGCATCTGCTGCTTCTCGCATCCATGCAGTAAGGGACACGGGGTGGACGCTGCACAGGACAGTTTCGCGGCTCTCGGGGTGGGGGCCCAGGCGATACTGTTCCGCCATCACCCCATCTGGCCAACCCTGAATCTTTGCAGCGTGCCTCTTAAACACCTTGGAGTATCTTCTCGCCATCTTCTTACCTTGCTTGATGGTGCACAGGTACGCACGCACCTGATCGCTGGCATTAGGGTCCCCGTATTGAGCTCTGAGGGCCCACATAAAAGCACCCACTCCCTGCAGCTCCAGGCCATCGGAGTTCTGTAGGTTCACGTACCAGTCGGCAGCCCCGTCCCGCAGCTTGGAAGCAATGTGGGACGGCTGCCTCATCCCAAGGGAGGGTGGTTGGTACCGTGGTAGTGGGGACCGTAGGCACCGGCACCATTTCCTCGATTGTGACCGGGGTTGTGATCTCCTCGCCGTCGCTCATCTCGAGTCTGAGAGATGCAGGTTGAGGGGAAGATTATTCCTGACACTCTGTCAGGGTTCGATAGTCAGGTCACACAACACAATGCTTTATATTTATATTTATTTTATTTTGCGATTTTTATCCCGCCCTATCCAGTAGCTCAGGGCGGCTAACACGGGAACAGTATGGCACCCTGAATTATACTAGGATCAAACACACACACCCCTTACAAGTTGAAGCCAATAAGCAAAGTTCGCGCACGTGGGGAAAGAGAGCGAGCAAAAGCAAAAGCCGTTGGTTCCCAGCTAAAGCCAACAGCAGCTGGAACATCCCAAGGTCAAGATAGTAGATAATACCCTGACAGTGAAACTCTGTGCATAGCAGGCAGAGTAAGGTGGTTTCCCCCTCCACACATTCCAGCAACATGGCAGTGTTAACTGACAATACCTTCAATAAACCTTTGTTGCTCTCAAAGGTGCTACTGGACTCTAAATTTGTTCAGACTAGAATCCTGAGAGACCCAGGTTTGAATCCCCACTCTGCCATGGAAACTTGCTGGGAGACCTTTGGCCAGTCATACCTACCCAGCCTAACCTACCTCACAAGGTTGTTGTTGGGAGAATGTAGGAGAGGGGAGAGTTATGTTCTAAGCTGCTTTGGACTCCTGACTGGGAAGAAATAAAGAAATGCACTGCAAAATGGAAATCCTGTTAATTCCACTTCTTCTGGATCCCAAATACACTAGCTGACACAACTCACATGAGGCCATTCGTACGTCTTAAAATGGGGTGCTGAAGTTCTCCTCCCCCATGGGACATTGGGCAGGTGCACCGATTTCAATGAGGAGTGTCAAACACAGGGTTGCCAAACTCCAGGCAGGGCGTGGAGTTCTGGAATCATAACTGATCTCCAGAAGACCATTCCCATGGAGGAAACGGCTGCTTCGGAGTGTGGACTCTACGGTATACCATAGATTTTAGGAGAAACGGAAGTCCTAGAGTGACAGAAGGATCTCAAGGGGTTGCGAGGGGTCACATCTAATGGTCCCGCTAAGCTGTGGAGTCTCGTGAGCAAAAATCCTCCTTTGTGAGCTCCTGGCATTAAAGCTGTGAGTGAGTGATTTGGCTACTGCATCAATTAGCTTGCTCTGGAGTCCTCCTTCCTGAGCTAAGACAAAAATGTGTGAGCCGGAGGCTAAAAAACTGTGAGCTAGCTCACACAAATTCAGCTTAGGGGGAACATTGCACTTACATCACTTCCAGCCCTCGGGGGCACAGGTGGTGACTGCCAT
>NW_015169264.1:101381-102653 GCF_001447785.1 Gekko japonicus
GCCTGGGGGTGCCGTGGCCACTGTTCCCTCTAAGCTGAGTCAGTGTGAGCCAGCTCACAGTTTTTAGCCTCCGGTTCACACGTCATTGTCTTCGCCAGTTTGGTGTAGTGGTTTGGTGCAGTGGTTTGGTGTAGTGCCGAAGTGTGCGGACTCTAATCTGGGAGAGCCGGGTTTGATTCCCCCACTCCTCCACTTGCACCTGGCTGACCTTGGGCAAGCCGTAGCTCTGATAAGGGCTGTTCTTGAAAAAGAGCAGTTCCTGTCAGAGCTCTCTCAGCCTCACCTACCTCACCGGGTGTCTGTTGTGGGGAGGGGAAGGGAAAGGAGTTTGTAAGCCGCTCTGAAACACCTTTGGGTAGTGAAGAGCGGTGCTATAAATCTAATCTCTTCTTCTACTTCTTCTTCTACCTCACCGGGTGTCTGTTGTGGGGAGGGGAAGGGAAAGGCGTTTGTAAGCCGCTCTGAGACTCCTTTGGGTAGTGAAGGGTGGGCTATAAATCCAATCTCTTCTCCTCTCTTTTGCTCGGGAAGGATGGCTCCAGAGCAAAGTGATTTATACAGCAGCCAAATCGCTCGCTCACAACCTTAATGCCAGGAGCTCACGAAGTAGAATTTTTGCTCACAAGACCCCACAGCTTAGTGGGAGCATTGGCGCGGTGCAGGCTGACATCTTTCCTGAGTCAATTACAGAGTTGCCAACTCCGGTTTGGGAAATTCCTGGAGATTTGGAGATTTAGTCTGGGGAAGGCAGGGATTTGGGGAGGGGAGGGACCTGAGCGCGCTATAATGCCAGAGAGTCCACCCTCCAAAGCAGCCACTTTCTCCCGGGTGACCGATAACCTCCATTATGGAGATCAGTTGCAATCCCAGATCTCCAGGCCCCACCTGGAGGCTGGCAACCCTAACCAATGCCTTTAGAAAGCGTGAAGGAGCACCCTCCATGGGTCCCAAAACTGAAATGGGCTCAGTTGCCCACTGAGAGAATGATAGGGAATCTATGCGAGTCAGAGCTATTTTGGGGCAGGAAGGCACAGGAACGGAGTTCCGGCTGGCTTCCGAGTTGGCCACGCCTACTACAGCCAAAACCTCTGCATGTGTGGCTACAGAGGGAAGGCCTGGAGAGCCAACCCCCCCCCCCCCGCGTTCCCTTCCCTTCAATGGGGGGGGCTTGCCCAGGCTCCCAGCAGCCACGGGACACCCAGCAAGCCAAGGGAAGGCATGGGGATGTGGCCTAATGTTGTTGTTGTTCAGTCGTACAGTCGAGTCCGACTC
>NW_015169264.1:103566-111316 GCF_001447785.1 Gekko japonicus
AAAATTCTACTTTGTGAGCTCCTGGCATTAAAGTGGTGAGCGAGCGATTTGGCTGCTGCATCAATTAGTTTGCTCTGGAGCCCTCCCTCCTGAGCTAAGACAAAAATGTGCGATCCGGAGGCTAAAAGACTGTGAGCCGGCTCACGCGAACTCAGCTTAGAGGGAACACTGCACACAGGGCCGGATTTAGACTTGCTGAGGCCCTAAGCTATACAAAAACCAGAGGCCCCCTACTGTTTTAAATTACATCAGCTGGTCTCAGAAAAAATTAAAATATATACGCCTTTTTAATATTTGAAATCATTTTTTATATTGTGTTTTTATTCGAGGCCCCAGCAGATTGCGAGGCCCTAAACTGCAGCTTATTTAGCTTATGCGTAAATCCGGCACTGACTGCGCACCACCCGCCTCCCAAGACGCGAGTGGTTCTTCCCGGTCCAGCCGGCGCAGAGACAGGCGCCCTACCCCGCCGCCCAACCCTCCCCGCTTCGCAGCGCTGGAAGCCGCTGGCTGATTTACGAGCGGGCCAGATTCTCCCGGCGGAAAAGCACGACACCATTAGCGGACGTAAAATGCCGCACTCCCCGCTGAGAGCCTCTCCCCGGAGGGCAGCTTGAGCTTCCCAGCCCTTCGAAGGCTTTTGTGTCTCCCGGGAGGCCCGGATTGGAACATGGTTAATATTTGAGGAGTGTTCTCCTCGCCATGTGGGTTTGGGGAGGGGGTGGCGGGGGTGGAGAGCAATGCTCCCTCTAAGCTGTGGAGTCCTGTGAGCAAAAATTCTACTTTGTGAGCCACTGGCATTCAAGTTGTGAGCGAGGGATTTGGCTGCTGCATAAATCAGTTTGCTCTGGAGCCCTCCTTCCTGAGCGAAGACAAAAACGTGTGAGCCGGAGGCTAAAAAACAGTGAGCTAGCTCACACTCACTCAGCTTAGAGGAAACACTGGTCATGAGCAGTGTTCCCTCTAAGCTGTGGAGTCCTGTGAGCAAAAATTCTACTTTGTGAGCTACTGGCATTAAAGTTGTGAGCGAGGGATTTGGCTGCTGCATAAATCAGTTTGCTCTGGCGCCCATCCTTCCTGAGCTAAGATAAAAACGTGTGAGCCGGAGGCTAAAAAACAGTGAGCTGGCTCACACTCACTCAGCTTAGAGGAAACACTGGTCATGGAGAGAGCGACGACGCTGCTGGGCCCTTCCTGTGCGCGCAGAGACCCTCGGCCTGCTGCTGCTGCTGCTGCAGCTCTCCGCTCGGCCTCCTTTGGGGGGACCCTTTCCCTCTTGGCTGAGCTGGGGAGGCCCAATCCGGCCGTTGTCGAAGCGGGGTCTGTTGCAGGAGAGACGCACGACCCGGGCGGGCGCAGCTGTTCCAGTCTCGAAATGTTTCAGCGGAGCGGCACGACAGGGAAGCGAGGAGGCGATGGCTGCAGCGCACGGGGGGGGGGGGGCCCACTGCCCGCGTCTCCCCCCGCGCTGTCGAGCGGCAGCCGAATCCACCCGGTAGCAGAGCGATAGGTCATGTCAGGGACGCCCGGAATGCGCTGGGCGCCTCTCCAGATCCATTTTCACCTCCCGGGTGGAGGGAGAGAAGCTGTCCGCCCAGTACAAAGTGCGTGCGCCGGCTCACCACCCACCCACGCCTCGCTCCTCCGGGAAACCGGGAGCGTTCTCGGAAGAACAGATGCAAATGCGTCTCCTTCCCCGGCGGGGCCTGCCTGCCTGCCTGCCTGCCAGGACCTCCTGCGGCTCGGCCTCACGGGCACGCTGGAGCCCCAAAGGACACGCGGCGGGGCGCCCCCAAGCCAGTGCTCCCTCTAAGCTGAGTGAGTGTGAGCTAGCTCACCGTTTTTTAGCCACTAGCTCACCGTTGTTTAGCCTCCGGCTCACCCATTTTGGTCTTAGCCTGGGAAGGAGGGCTCCAGAGCAAACTGATTGATGCCGCAGCCAAATCATTCGCTCACAACCTTTGATTCGCTCACAACCTTTTAGCTCATAAAGTAGAATTTTTGCTCACAAGATTCCACAGCTTAGAGGGAACGTTGCTCCCGGCCAGGGCTGGATTTAGACTTGCTGAGGCCCTAAGCTATACAAAACCCAGAGGCCCCCTACTGTTTTAAATTACATCAGCTGGTCTCAGAAAAATTTAAAATATATACGCCTTTTTAATATTTGAAATCATTTTTTATATTGCGTTTTTATTCGAGGCCCCAGCAGATTGCGAGGCCCTAAGCTGTAGCTTATTTAGCTTATGCCTAAATCCGGCACTGCTCCCGGCTCCCTGGCCAGTCTAGCCGGATGGAGGAGAGCAGGCATTCCATGGGGAGGGGGCTGATGCGTGAGAAATGGCCTGACACAAGTTAAGGCTTGGTTGGGGGGGGGGAGAGACCGAGACTGGGAGAGATGATATGTGGGCAGATCTGAGCAACACGCTCAAGCGCATGGACGTGTGTGTGCGTGGATGCACACAAGTTTGCATGCGAGACCAAATGTGTGAGCGCCATGTGTCCTAGCAGGTGGGCACGGACTGACCGTGTCTAAACCTCACAGCGGAAACTGGCGCAGTGCTGCTGTCACACAGAGCTAAATTTGTTATCGACGGCGAGGCGTCAGCATGCCTGTCCCAGAGCACAAAGACACACTGGCCTCTGCGAGAACTGCCTCTCAGAAGGCAAATACGCATCTGCCGAAATGTTTGCTGGGCGGCTACCAACTGTGTGCAGGAAGACAAACGGTCTTCAGAGAGAGGTTTGTGAATAAAATACCACTGTTATTCTGTAGGCCAGGCCCACAGGCACCGTGGCACCCTCTGACACCTACTGGGGTGCCCCCCAACGGTTTTTATGAGGGGGGCGGGCCAGGTAGGGATTGTGCCCAGCCAGGCTTCTGATGGGCTATTGGCGATTTGGTTGGCCGTGCAGATTTTTTTTTAAATGCTGCTTTAGTTGCCACTGCAGCATCAGGATCTATACTGCGTAACTGAAGTGAAGCTGTGGCCATCATTTTGTGGCTGGCTCCGCCTTCCATGGCAGCCATTTTGTGGCAGCCATTTTGTTGCTGTGCCCACCATGCTATGTCAGGATTCCAAATGTGCCTGCAGGATCGAAATCCTGCTGACCTCTTATTTTCCCTGCCTATGAACAGCGAGTCTTCCCCCTCCTGTAGTGTCTTTTGACCACGAGTGTTTATTATTATTACCTCCTTTAGTGATACCTCATCTTTCTCCCCGGGGGGGGGGGGGGGCTCAAAGCAGTTCACATCATTCTCTCCTCTCCATTTGATCTTCACAACGACCCTGTGAGGTAGGTTAGGCTGAGAGCATGTGGCTGGCCCCAGGTCACTCAGTGAGCTTCCCGGGCAGAGTGGGAGATTTGAACCTGGGTCACGCAGATGCTAGTCCGACACTCTAACCATGACACCACAGTAGCTCACACACCGTGGAGTGTATGTTCTTCCCCAGATTCGGATATCGGCATGCTTGGCGTCTTCTGGTGCATGTTATCAGCACGTGATATAATCACAAATTCAGGCATTTGCAAGCCATAGCCCGCTGTTCCCCATCTCCCAGATTCCTCACCTCTAGATGCGAAAATCTGGTCACTGAAGCAAACAGACATCCCCAGGCTATTTGGAAGCAGACAACTTAGCTGACGTTTCCAGGGAGCTCTGTGAACTTTGACACCTGGCTACATGCTCTGCTCTGCAGCGGGAGCTTTTCAATGACCTTTGACTCCCCGGCTACCCGTGAAACTGGAGCTGACCAGTGTGACCTCAGAACGGGCTGCTCCTCTCCTTTGATTGTTTGTAGCAGCCCAGGAATCGTGTCTCGAGCCGAAATGTTTGCTGGTAGTTCCTGAAACCCAAACTACCTCAGTCTGGACTACAGAGGGGCCACACGCTGGAACCACAACACCATTTCTGATGCCTCTCAATTAGGGATGGGCACAAACCTCGTCACAAACCTAAATTCATTGCGAAGACTGCCCGGTTCGTGAGCCAAGGGTTGTGCCGTTGCGTCTGCAACGAACCTCCCATGAAACTCCATGGTTGCTACAGGGGTTCGCACAGTTCCTGTCGGGGGTTGCCAGTGCCAATCAATTAATCGTCAAAGCAATGGTGGGGGGGAAGATGGACTTCTGCAGCCCTTCTGCAGCCCTGGAAACACCAATAGTGGCCCTCCAAAGCTTGACAGGCAGTGCCGGCTGCCAACAAGAGCACTCACGTTCTGCTCTATGGGAGCGGAAAGGATATATACCCCTCCCAGCTCACACACAGCCGTTTTTGCTTGGCAGCAGGCAGATTAGACAGAGGAGAGGGAACCGGAAGTCATTCCTCGGGGTGAACAGTGGGGTTTGGTGCTTACTCGGGGCTCAGCTGAGGACCCACACCCTCCCTCACTGGGAATTCCGAATTTTCCCTGGCTGGGGTTGTGTTTGGTGCTTACTCAGGGCTCTGTGGCACCTGTCTTTCTGCTTAAGCCAAGCAGAGGGGCTCGGCCAGTGGGTTCCTCAGCTCGGGGCTCACACTCCCCCTCAGTAGGATTTTTGAACACCTGTCCCGGCTAGGGTGGTGTCTGATGGACTCAGCTGCAATTTCCCCAGAGAGCACTTTCCTGGGGGCCCATGCTTTGGGGGGCTGTAACTCGGGCCCCCTCTGAATTCCAATCCTCGCCAAACGTGGAGGGCAGGTAGAGGAGAGTCAGCTGAAAACTCTCTGCGGGGTTCACGTCTCTAACCTGCAGGGGCGCTGTTCTACCGCATCACGAACCTCACAAAATGAACCAGTTTGGTAAACGGGAAGGTTCGTGGTTCTCAAGACCCCCCCCCCCCGAACCATGAAGAACCTCCATTTCCCCGGTTCGTGCCCATCCCTATTCTCAATAGATCTACCCAAGATGTTTTGAATAATGGCCTACGCAGGGATAGGCTAAAGTTTCCAAGGTGTTTAATACGGACCATTTCATAAGCCACCATTTAAATACTCATTGCTGGAGCAGGGGGAATTAAAATGGTTGCTGCAGCAGAGATCACCTCAGTTTGGCAACAGAGACACCCCCCCCCCTGGAACCATGGAATGTTCACCTAGGTAAAGGTAAAGAGTCCCTTGCTCGAAAGCCAGCCGAATCTGACTCTAGGGTTGTGGTGCTCATCTCCGTTTCAAAGCCGAAGAGCCAGCGCTGTCCGAAGACGTTTCCGTGGTCATGTGGCCGGCATGACTAAACACCGAGGCGCACGGGACGCCGTTCCCTTCCCACCGAAGTGGTACCTATTTATCTACTTGCAATTTCTTGTTTTCGAACGGCTAGGTTGGCAGGAGCTGGAACTAGAGACGGGAGCTCACTCCGTCATGCGGCACACTCGGGTCTCGAACTGCTGAACTACCAACCTTCCACAGCCTGCAGTTCAGCATCTTAACCACTTGAGCCACCGCAGCTCCCACCTGGGTCCTATTAAAATGCCTGGATGTGTTGTGGATGAGAATGGCCATCTCCAGGGCACTCATTCTGGCATGGGAGCAGACCTGGATCGAGGCCAGATCTTGAATCCATCCGTTCTCCTTTGCAGATGAAATGTTTCTCATACAGTGACAATGTCATGGTGCAAAACCCCAGCAATTAAAAAAAAAATGTTATTCCTTAAAAACCAGTAATACTGTATATTTCATATCTAGGGTTGCCAACTGTGGTGTGGGAGACTCCTGAAGATTTTGGGGTGGAGCAGGGCTCTTTTTGTAGAAAAAGCCCAGCAGGAACTCATTAGCATAATAGGCCACACCCAACAGCAGGAACTCATTAGCATATTGGGCCACACCCCTGACAGCACAGCTCATTAGCACATTAGGCCGCACCCCCACGTTACCAGAAGTGTGGTCATCCAGCCACACCCACCTTTTGCTTGTTATTCTGTTGACCTTGTTTGTTGTCAAAACCCAGGGCCTTTTTTGTAGCAGGAACTCCTTTGCATGTTAGGCCACACACCCCTAATGTAGCCAATCCTAATGAGTGTCTGCTGTTGGGTGTGGCCTGTTATGCTAATGAGTTCCTGCTGGGCGTGGCCGACTTGGGAGCCAGACGGAACTCCGTTCCTGTGCGTTCCTGCCCAAAAATAGCCCTGGGGTGGAGCCTGGAAAGGCGACGTTTTGAGGAAGGGAGGAACCTCAGTGGGGTGTGATACATTGAAGTCCACCCTCCAAAGCTGTCATTTCCTCCAGGGAAACTGATTTCTGTAGTAGGGTTGCCAGGTCTGGGTTGGAAAATACCTGGAGACTTTGGGGGTGGAGCCAGGAGAGGGCGGGGTCTGGGGAGGGGCCTCAGCAGGGTACAATGCCACAGAGTCCACCCTTCAACTCAGCCATTTTCTCCAGGGGAGCTGATCTCTGTCAGCTGGGGATCGTTTGTAAAAGTGGGAGATCTCCAGGCCCCACCTGGAGGCTGGCAACCCTATTCTGTAGTCTGGGAATCAGTTGCCGTTCCTGGAGATTTCCACGTCCCACCAGGAGATTGGCAACCTTCCATATACAAAAGTGTTATGCTGTTTCATTTTAAAAAAAATCTTGTTATACTGATCAAATGTCACACCAGCTTTGATGCTAGAGGTGTGTACGATAGTTCCCCCAATGCCAGCCACTCCCTCGCAGTCCTTGCAATGGGACGTCCTTTTCATGGCTAAGAAGACAGGGACGTTGGCTCACAACTCTTCTTTTCCAAGAATGAAGCTGTTGTCACCCTCTTGCTTCTCCTTGCACTGGACCTCTTCCTGGGACCACCCGTTTCAAGCAAGCCACTGTCTTTGGGCCCTAAGTGATGTGGCGGCAGGAGCCTTGTTTGTTGTGTGTATCCAGGGCTATTTTTGGGCAGGAACGCACAGGAACGGAGTTTATTTATTTATTTATTTATTATTTATCATTCGATTTATTACCCCGCTCGAACCCCCGCTAAGGGGTCTCTGAGCGGCTTACACTTTGATTCTCATACCTAATCTATGGCCACAGAACACAAGGTGGGGGGTAGTCCCTATCAGCACCCAGTGGAGGTACCGGACGGTCTTCGGGTCGGCGTTCCTCGGCTCGATGTCTCTCGGCTGTCTTCTGGCTCCATTTCGACGGTCATTCCTGCAGTGAGTCAGCCGGGCCCCTCCGACGTGCGGTGCGCTCCGGCGCGGCTGCAGCTCTGTCCTTCCGGCTCCGCCGCGCCTGCGCCGTCCGCTTTCCCCACATCGTCCGACTCCGCCTCTCCGCCGCCGTCTGCTTCCGTCGTTCAAGCTGTACCGGGACACCATCTTCCAGCCGCTTATTCGCCACCTCGCCTCTCCACCAGTCTTTGACACTCCAGCAACCCCCTCGACGGGGGAGGGTGCCCCCTACCCTCTAAGGTAGGTACTCATTCATCTACTTGCGCAAAGGTGTTAATCGGCGCTTTCGAACCGCTGGGTTGGCGGGAGCTGGGACAAGGGCCAGTTGCTCACATTGGCCGCGGTGGGATTCGAACAGCTGTAGCAGCTGTCCATAGATAGATGTTACTGGCAGGTGTTTAACTGCCTGCGCCACCGCTAAAGTACCCGCTAAAATCCACTATCAACCGGTTGCGATGCTCTCCGTGTGATCGCTCCAGCGCGCTCGTCTCGCATCCCTGCTTCCTGGTCGGAGCGGGCCGGAAACACCCGCCGATTGAAACAACGCCGCCGCATCTGATTGTGTTGGGGCGCATCAAATTGCAACGGCGCAAATCGCCACACCTCTCCCCCCCCCCCGGCGTTTACA
>NW_015169264.1:112564-116169 GCF_001447785.1 Gekko japonicus
GATTGGGGGCGAGGCAGGCGATGGAAGGCCGATGCCTCCGTCGCCTGGCTGGAGTGGCCGCGGGGGGGTCTGGAGTCGGGCGGCCGCTGGCAGGAGCCGCGGTCGCCCAGGCCGAGATTGGGGGGGCAAGGCAGGCAACAGAAGGCCGATGCCTCTGTCGCCCGGCCCTCTACAGAATCCACCCCCCAAATCTCCAGGTATTTCCCTCCTTAGAGCTGGCAACCCTACATTCCCCTCAGTGCCTGTTGGTAGGCAACTAAGCTTGGTCCTGTCACCTACTTTGGCCTTTGGGAGAAAACACATTGGGGCCAATCCTGATAGGGTTGCCAACTCCAGATGGGAAATTCCTGGAGACTTGAGGGATGGAGCCTGAAGAGGGTGAGGTTTGAGGAGGGGTGGGACCTCAGACAGGTACACTGCCATAGACTCCACCCTCCAAACCAGTCAGTCCCACATAGGGAACCATTGTTGCCAATCTCCAGGTGAGGGCTGGAGAGCACTCAGTATTACAACTGCTCTGCAGAAGGGAGGGCAGAAGTCAGCTGAAGTCAAAGGGGCAGATAATGGTAGGTTGATGGTTAGCTGGGAAGGAGATGGGGTTGCCAACTCCACCCTCCAAACCAGCCATTTATTTGAGGGGTGGAGCCTGGAGAGGGTGGGGTTTGCAGAGGGGTGGGACCTCAGACAGGTAGAATGCCATAGACCCCCCCCTCCAAACCAGCCATTTTGTCCTGGGTAACAATTGTTGCCAATCTCCAGGTGAGGGCTACAGATTACTCACAATTACAACTGCTCTTCAGGTAGCAGAGATCAGTTCCTCTGGAGAAAACAGTGGACTCTGTCATTATACCCTGCTAAGGTCACCACAGCAAATTGACACTGTTTGCCCAAAGCCAGAGCACTGCCCCAGAGCCTCTTTCTAGATCCCGTTGTATTGCTTTCACAACGGGCTTTACTGCTAGTAAGGTATAAATCAGTAAATAAGGCATAAAAAAGATAAGTGCATTAACTTGCTGGAAGAGGACGGAAGGACAGGTGGGGTTTGGCAGCCGCTGTAGCAGAAGCTGAGAGGCAGAAAAAAAGCAGTTTGTTTGTTTGTTTATTTATTTATTTATTTATTAAAACATTTATATCTCACTTTTCTCCTTGGTTCAAGGTGCCTTACAGTAATAGTTAAAACGTCCCCAGCTAAAACCAAAGATAAAATGCTGTCGTTCAGTCACACAGTCGAGTCCGACCTTTCGCGACCCCATGGACCACATCATCACGCCAGACCTTCCTGTCTTCCGTCGCCTTCCGGAGTTTGCTCAATTTCATGTTTGTTGCACCGATAACACTGTCTGACCATCTCATCCTTTGCCATCCCCTTCTTCTGTTACCTTCGATCAGGGCTATTTTGGGGCAGGAACGCACAGGAACGGAGTTCCGGCTGGCTCCTGAGTTGGCCACGCCCAGCAGGAACTAATTAGCATAATAGGCCACACCCAACAGCAGAAACTCATTAGGATTGGCTACATTAGGGGTGTGTGGCCTAACATGACCACCCCCTGGTGACTCGAAGGCGGGTGGGCCAGGGGGCCCCCAGGAAGGATCGGGGAGTGCCTTTCCCAGCCTGTCCAAGGGCCAGCTTGCCCGGGCAAGCCAAGGGAAAGCATGGGGTGCGGCCTTAAATGCTAATGAGCTGCACTCATTAGCCAGCTTGCCCGGGCAAGCCAAGGGAAGACATGGGGTCTGGCCTATTATGCTAATGAGTTCCTGCTGGGCTTTTTCTACAAAAAAACCCCTGCTGATTCGATCATTCCCAGCATCAGGGTCTTCTCCAGTGAGTGCTCCCTTCTCATGGAGTGGCCAAAGTAGTTGAGCTTCAGCTTCAGTCTCTGGCCTTCCAGGGAACAGTCCGGGTTGATTTCCTTTAGGATTGACTGATTTGATCTCTGTGCAGCTGCCTGCCGTTCAACCCCCCTCAACAGGCAGGCCTCGCAAATGCCTCCTGAAGATCTCCAAGGGGACCCCCACACACACACACCTGTGGAGCCCACTCCACGGAGCCGGTGCCACAATGGAAAAGGCCCAGGCTCTGGCTGAGGCCAGACAGGCCACCCTAGGTGGTGGGACAGCCAGCAGAGAGCTGCCTGATGACCACAGCTGGTGCACAGGGACACGTGGAAGGAAAAGGCACTTCAAATATGTGGGCCTGAAGGGCTTTAAAGGTCAAAACCAGCACTCTGAATTGAACTTGGAAACAGACTGGCAGCCAACACGGCTTCCAAAATGGGCAACATATGCTCCTGGCGGCCGGCCCCTGACTATGGCTGGGCTGCCGCATTCTGGACCAGTTGTAATTTCTGAGAGGTCATCAAGGGCAGCCCCACGTAGAGCATGTTGCAGTAATCCAGCCGTGAGATTACAAAAGCATGATGGATCAGCGTGGCCAGATCAAATGAGTCTAGGTAATGAGAAAGCTGGCAAATCAGATGCAGCTGATTAGAAGGCGCTCCTGGCCACCATGTTTTTCAAACAGCAAGGCAGGGTCCATGAACACCCCCGCACTCTTAACCTGCTCTGAAAAAGCCAGTGTCACTGCATCTAGGGCAAGCAGATCTCTTGAATATCAGCTTTCCCAACCAGCTGTACCTCTGTCTTGTCTGGATTCAGCTTCAGTTTATTCTGCCTTAGAGTTGGGTATTACAAGTTGAAAACACTCAGTATATCTGGGGTTAAATGTTTGTTTATGTTACTCACAGGAAGTCACATGTTTCTCGTGTAACCAATGTTCTTTAGCTGTAGAATACCCGGGTGTTTTCTCCCTGGTCTAGGAATTTGATTGGGACTAAAGTGTCAAGGTGTATTAGCATTTTATGGCTTCTCTTCCCGTCTTTGTTTGGTGTTCTGAAGAAGAAGAGTAGCCATAATCTCTCTCTTCTAGTTTTGTCTTTGTAGAGTCAGGATGTAGCAGATTTTGCTCTGTTGTTATTTTCATCCCAGTTACTCTTTCCATGCTAGAATTTAGTAAAAACTTTATATTTTAATCACACATGGACTCTCAGTCTGAATTATTTTACTCCGGGACTGCTGGACTATCTTATCTCTGCTAAATACCATTTTTTTCCAATATCTCACTATCACCCAACACTTAGTCACCTCTGAGCATCAGTTCATACCCAAGACGAATGCACCTGGAGGCTTGGACAATGCAAAATAACACCCACACACAGGCGCTTCATTCCCTGCTGCGGCAACCTCCCCACTCCCCTTGAACAGCTGGTTCCTACCCAGACATCCTTCCTCCCTCCCTCCTCAGATGCAACTCCCTCTTCCCCCCCCCGGCAAAAAAAATCAGCCTTGAGGCTTGCCTCCTACCTACCTTGCTGGAGGACTCAGGGAGTACGGGCTAACCGCTGCTGCTGCATGAGGCAAGCTGATTCAAGGGCATGGGGAACACACCCACGTGTGCTGGAGAAAAAGAGTGGCCAGTTGTTCTTGCATCACATGACCATCCCATTCCGTTTCCCTTGGCAAAGGGAGGCACTGTGTGACAACTGCAGGGAAGAAGAAGAAGAAGAAGAAGAAGAAGAAGAAGAAGAAGAAGAAGAAGAAGAAGAAGA
>NW_015169264.1:116640-125176 GCF_001447785.1 Gekko japonicus
TTTTGAAGATGTTTTCTTTGTAAGATGTGGCTCTTAAAAGTTTTGTTGAGTTCCACATTTTTGCCCACTTCTCTAGATCTATGTTATTTCCTATATCTGTGGTCCATGTCTTCATACATGGTTTTATTTTCCCTGTTTGGAATTCGTCCTCTAGTAAATAGTTGTATATTTTCTGTATCATTTTGTCTGCAGAGGACAACCAAATTTTATCTAGGTTAGTGTTTGTCTTTTCAACGCCTCTTGTTTCATCTTTGATGAATCTCGATTTTAATTGCATTTTCTCCCAATTTGAGAGATTAATGTTCATTGCTTGCAAGGATCCAAAATCTTTCAGTTCATTTTCTTTTGTGAGTAATGTATCATAGCTGACAGCTTTCTCTTCCATCATCAGTGTTGGCATTATGAAAGCTTCCAGAGGGGATACCCATCTCGGTATTTTATCATAGAATTTCTCTTTTAGGATTCTCCATATTTTTATCAGAGAGTCTCTCAAGATGTGCCTATGGAAGTGTTTTTGCTTTTTCTCTTCATCATACCACACATAGGCATGCCAGCCCATGTGTAGGTCGAATCCTTCCAATTTTAAGATTCTTTTATTCTGTATGAGTATCCAATCCCGAATCCATCCCATAGCAGCCGCACTGTAATACAATTTCCAGTTGGTAGGCCCAGTCCTCCTCTTTCTTTTTTATCTTGTAATAGTTTTAACCTAATACGTGGTCTCTTTCCTTGCCATATGAATCTTCTTACAAGTTTGTCTATATCTTCACAAATTTTAATGTTTTTTAATATTGGGATTGTTTGTGCTAGAAATAAGAATCTTGGCAAGATATTCATTTTTATAGTAGCTGTTCTAGCCATCATTGAGATATGAAGATCCTGCCATCTTTCCAAGTCTATCTTAATTTCTTCTATTAGAGGTTTGTAATTATTTTCATATAGTTGAGCATTGTTATTTGTCAAATTAATGCCTAGATATTTCACTTTATTTGTTATCTCCATCTTAGTATTTATTTTAAGTTTGTTTATTACTTCCTTAGGGCAATTTTTTGTTATAATTTTGGTTTTCTTCAAATTTATTTTTAAACCCGCAAGTCTTCCGTATTCCTGGATTTGACTCATTAAATGAGTTACTGATGAAGTAGGTTCTTCCACGATGAATACCAAATTGTCGGCAAACGCTTGGAGTTTGTATTCTTCTCCTTTTATTTTAAGTCCTCTAATATTTGTATTTTCTCTAATCGTATCATTTAATGTTTCTAGTCCAAAAATAAATAGTAAGGGCGAAAGTGGACAGCCCTGCCTGGTACCTTTTTAAAGGTACCAGAAAAGAACAGTAAGCTGTGGAGTCTTGTAAGCAAAAATTCTACTTTTTGTGAGCTGCTGGCACTAAAGTTGTGAGCGAGCGATTTGGCTACTGCATAAATTAGTTTGCTCTGGAGCCATCCTTCCTGGGCTAAGACAAAAATGTGTGAGCCAAAGGCTATAAAACTGTGAACTAGCTCACACTAACTCAGCTAAGAGGGAACACTGATGGCACCCCGTGCTGCCCTGCCACAGAAACGGAGTTAAAAGACACCAGTGAAAGTCCAGCCCTAACATTTGGCCTGTCATTATCTGGGCTGTGCTACCAGAGGCTTACTAGGCCCAGGGAGCCTGGCTAGCAGTAGGGGAGGCTGGGCCTACAAACCCCAGAAGGCCTTGGGAAGTTTTGGCACCGATTTTGACCAGTAGGGAAGAAGAGGGCTGGGGAATAAAAGAACTGGTAGAAGAGGAAAAGCTGTTCTTCTTCCCAGGAAACAGGGCCAGGAGAGAGGCTGTTGTGGGGAAGAAACCCTCATCCTGAGGGAAGGGTGAGTAGTCTAAGGCCACTTGAGATAGTGAGCTATGGACAGAATATATTTAGACGCGTTAGGGCATTTGATTTCTTTTCTTTTCACCCACTTACTGGTATTATTCCTGCACCTTGTTTGACTAACCTCCTGTAAAAATAAACCTTTTCTTTGTTTTTCACTCTGCCTGGTCTTCACACCTATTATTCAGCCAAAAGGGGGGTCTGAAGGTCTTGGGAGGGTGCTCTGGGCCTTCTCAAGGGATCCTAAATCCAGAGTGGTAGCAGCAGGGGTCATTTCGTAGAAAAAGAGCTAGGGGGACTCATTAGCATAACTCATTAGCATATGCCACACCCCCTGACATCACCGGAAGTGTGTCCTCCCCACAGCCGGCGGCGACCTTCAGCGGGCACCAGCAGGGAGCTCCAGGCCCCGCCCTCCCGCACCTCACCCGGGGGGATAGCGTCCCCCCCCAAATGACCCCTGGGTAGCAGTGTCAGGTGACACCCCACCTGAGCCATGATAGGGCCACAGATGGATTTTCCCTGGTCTGATCACTCAAGTGCACACTCAGGCCGTCGGAATGGACTGCTTATTCCATCCTGACTTGGCGCCATTTTTTTCCACTTAACGATATGCACGTAAGTTCATAATCGGGCCATAGCGAACTCTTCGCATGGAGGTTCGATTCCTCGTTTATGTACATGCACACAAAAAGGCAAAAAAAAAAACAACCCACTTGCCCGAACGAGCCATCTGATCGCACAGTGAGGGCTGTGTCCATAGCAAAATAGATTATACTGGTCAAGTAACTCCATGCCAAATACCAACAGACGAAATAGGAGCACTTCCTGACCATGCCAAATGGCACGTCTGACCGCAGCCTTAGAGAATTTTTGGTCTCAGCTGAAGTTATTATTGCTTTGCATTGCCAAATTGCTGGCTTCTTTCCTGTCCAGATTTAGGTTTTTTTTAAACTTCTTTGCTGATTTCTCTCTCTTTCTTTGCAGTTGGCCTTGGGGACCATTTTTATCTACTCATCGTGTTTCCGGACCACCTTTGCCACTGGGGCTCCTCAAGGCAATTCACAACAGGTTAAAGTACAGGGAGGATCAGCAGAAAATCAGTATCAAGTGGGTATAAAATCGTATTTAAATACACATAGAAATAATCAAATTTAGGAAGAACCATCCCAATTTCAACCCCACACCTGCAGCTCCATCTCCTCCTGGCGCAGTCGGAGGAGTGCTCTACCACAGCTGTGTTTGCACGATGGCTGCAACTCAGGAGGACACTGCAAGGCCCAGGGGAGGCACTGCGAATTGCAGCATCCCCTTGACTTGCTGCGACTGTTTTGCAGCTACGACCTACAGCTGCTTCCCACTGTTTCAGCTCCCAAGCAGCATGAAGCAGCCGTGGCAGCAGCCGTGGAAGGGCCACAACCAGGAATGACACCACAAGGCCTGGGGGGAGCCTCTGGGCCTCACCATGTCTTTCTGGGTTGTTGCTGCGGTAGAGCCAGTCTGGTGTAGTGATTAAGTACACGGACTCTAATCTGGGAGAACCGGGTTTGATTCCCCACTCCTCCACTTGCGGCTGCTGGATGACCTTGGGCAAGCCGTAGTTCTCTCATAGCTGTTCTCTCAAGGACAGTTCTGGAAAGAGCTCTCTCAGCCCCACCTACCTCACAGGGTGTCTGTTGTGGGGAAGGGAAGGGAAAGGAGCTTGTAAGCTGCTCTGAGACTCCGAGTGGGTGGGGTATAAATCCAATCTCTTCTTCTTTTTCTTCTTCCTCCACTCACAGCTGCTGGATGACCTTGGGCAAGCCATAGTTCTGTCAGAGCTGTTCTCTCAAGGACAGTTCTGGAAAGAGCTCTCTCAGCCCCACCTGCCTCACAGGGTGTCTGTTGTGGGGAGGGGAAGGGAAAGGAGATCGTAAGCCGCTCTGAGACTCCGAGTGAAGGACGGGATATAAATCCAATTCCTCCTCCTCCTCCTCCTCCTCCTCCAGCACAAGCCTGAAAATACCAGACATTTAAACATCTAATACAGAGGTGTCGAACTCATTTGTTACGAGGGCTGGATCTGACATAAATGTCACTTTGTCTACCGGGCCATGTGCACCATAAAACGTCATGCCAGGTACTGGAGATATAAACTATAAAGGACAGCAGCCGATAAGCTCCAAGTTGGCGTATCCTCACTGCGAGGTCCCATGGGCTGGGAGGGGGGTGCAGAGGAAAACCTATATGGGCAGACTGGAGAGGCAGCAGTGCAGCACTGGGCAGACGCTCCCACACTGCTTGACTGCTACAGATGAGGTTGTTCCGCCATGCTGAAGCCACAGTCAGAGTGGCTCCGCCCGCTCCCCGCTCCCCCCTCCCAGCAGTCTCCCATTCCCTCCATTGCACTGGTTGCTCACAGGCCGCATAAGAGCCCTGGACGGGCCGCTTCCGGCCCCCAGGCCTTATGTTTGACATCCCTGGTCTAATATTTTCTTGTTTCCCACCCCCACCACCCCCAAACAGCCAGTGAAGACCAGGACTGTCTGGGCAAATACCAGACACCTGTGGAGCCTTGTGAGCAAAGGTTCTACTTTGTGAGCTCCTGGCATTAAAGTTGTGGGCGAGCAGTTTGTCTACTGCATAGATCAGTTAGCTCTGGAGCCATCCTCCCTGAGCTAAGACAAAAATGTGTGAGCTGGAGGCTAAAAAACTGTGAGCTAGTTCACACTCACTCAGCTTAGAGGGAACCCTGATAGTAACCCTAGAGGTGTAATGCTGTAGAGTCCACCCTTGAAAGCAGGCGTTTTCTCCAGGGGAACTTATCTCCGCAGTCTGGAGATTAGTTTGTCATTTTGGGAGATCTCCAGGCCTCACCTGGCTGTTGGCAGCTCTAATTAGACCCTCCCCTTTCGGAGCAAAGGGCTTTGCTTAGCCTCTCTGGGAATGTGCCCAACCATATGCTATGCTTCACTGTCCTGTGCTGGGTGCAGGGTCACCACCACTGCAGATGGCAAACAATCTGCCCTGCCCAAGGGGGGTTAGATCTACGTCACATCTGGGATGGGATGGGAGGGGGGGCGGGAGAGCAGCAGAGCTACCTGTGGCTGTTTTCACACTGCAGCCTGTCTGATGCAGGGCCAGATTGGTGTCGTGGTTAGGAGTGCGGACTCTAATCTGGGAGAAGCAGGTTTGATTCCCCACTCCTCCACATGCAGCTGCTGGGGTGACCTTGGGTCGGTCACAAGTTCTCTCAGAGCTGTTCTCTCAAGGGCAGTCCTCGGGAGAGCTCCCTCAGCCCCACCTACCTCACGGGGGTGTCTGTTGTGGGGAGGGGGAGGGAAAGGAGAGTGTAAGCCGCTCTGAGACCCCTTCGGGTAGTGAAGGGCGGGGTATCAATCCAATCTCCTCCTCCTCCTCCTTAATTTTAATCCAGGGCCCACCCCCTTCTTGCTGATGTCACTGTTACGGAGGGCCCCCCCCCCCAAGGGCAATCATGGATTTAGCCTTCACATTTTAGAAAAATGTAAGGTGAGAGATTAACCCCTTCCTGATTGCGGGAGCTTCCCGCTTCCCCGTGTCCTTGTAGAACTAGAGAAGGCTTTTTCAGAGTCGAAAGGTTGTGGTGGTGTGTGGGACTCTTAAATCAATGGAGAGGGGAGCTTGTGTGTAGCGACAGTGCCACCTGCTGATTTGTGTCCAGCCAGAGTTTTCCACGCAGCACCTCTGGCAAAAGAGCGGAGAACCAAACCCTCTTGTGCCACGGAACGGCACCAGTACGAGGCTTTGTGTTGTGTATGCTGGCCGCCACAAGGGGCCAGCAACGACCCAGGGCTTGACCCTGGGTGGACAATGGAAACCAGGCTCTTGGTCTCTCCAATAGGAGCCAAGGGAAAGGAGGAGGGAAATTCAAACCTCCCAATGGGATCCAGGGGTGTCCCCTGGATATGTATATAGTTGGCCTGCTGGCCGTTTGTCTTTGTCTTAGTTGTGTAAGAGTCAAGCATGCACCATGTTATGGGAGCTGAGTAGGCCTAGCCACGCGGTCAACCCACTACACAATACTTTGCTCTCCCTCTGCCCCAAAACCTCCTGCCTCACTGCAATAACTCCAGCGGGGGGAGCCAAGTTAACCTGTTCCATTGTGGCACAAGCATACAGGAAACTTCTGGCACCTTAAAAACGATTAAAGTTCTATCCCGGGGGGGGGCGTGTTTAGACTAGAACCCACCTCTTGAGATACAAGGCATTTCTTACATCTGAAGAAGGGGGTTCTCCTCCTTATAAAAGAATGTCATGCCAGCAGGGGTCATTTCGTAGAAAAAGAGGTGTGGGAGCTCATTAGCATAACTTATTTGCATATGCCACACCCCCAGACATCACCGGAAGTGTGTCAGAAGGCAACACCCACCGCTCAGGCGCCACTGGACTGTTTTGGATTGCTAGCTATTGGGGGGGGGACACGCAGATCTGCCCTCGCAGAGGAGGGAGAGCTTATACCTGAGTAAAACGTGATCTTAAAGGTGCCACTGGACTGTTTTGGACCAGGGGGCTGGGGGGGGGCTCTGCAACTTACCTGGCTGCTTCTTGCTCTGACTGAGGGCTGCTGGGAGCGGGGGGTGGGGCTTGTTGCATGTGCCCGCCCCCTGGGCTCTTTACTGCCGGAGCTCCGCTCCCGTGCGCTCCCGCAGGAAATGACCCCTGCATGCCAGAATAAAACGTTAGTCTTCACCAGATATAAAACGCTGTTAGTCTTTCAAGTGCCACAGAACTGTCTTGCTGAAACGTCTGTTTGGGTGTCTTGTCACTATCTCAAACATGTTGGGTCGAAAGCTGGAGTCGCCAGCTCTGGATTGGGAAATGCCTGGAGAATTTGGGTGGTGGAGCCTGAGGAGTGCGGGGTTTGGGGAGGGAACAGACTTCAGTGGGGTATCAGGCCATAGAGTCCGCCTTCCAAAGTGGCCATTTCTTTCCTAGGCAAATGTATCTCTGTCACCAGGAGATCAGTTGTAGTCCCCAGAGATCTCCGGCCAACACCTGGAGGTTGGCAACCCTATATCCAAAACTGACCGGCTCCCCTTTCCCCTGCAAACATCCTCTCCTGGAGTACTCTCTGGCAGGGCTCTTTTTGTAGAAAACGCCCAGCAGGAACTTATTAGCATAATTGGCCACACCCGACAGCAGAAACATATTAGCATATTAGGCCACACCTCTGACAGCACAGCTCATTAGCCTATGAGGCCACACACCTGTGTTACCAGAAGTGTGGTCATCCAGCCACACCCACCTTTTGCTTCTTATTCTGTTGACCTTGTTTGTGGTCCAGACCCAGGGCCTTTTTTTGTAGCAGGGACTCCTTTGCATGTTAGGCCACACACCCCAATGTAGCCAATCCTAATGAGTCTCTGCTGTTGGGTGTGGCCTATTATGCTAATGAGTTCCTGCTGGGCGTAGCCAACGTGGGAGCCAGCCGGAACTCTGTTCCTGTGCGTTCCTGCCCCAAAATAGCCCTGCGTCTCTGGCTATCAATGCTATCATCCACTTCCACACATTCCTTTGGTAGTTAAACCCACAGTCTAGAAACAAGGCCAGAAACTCGGGTGACCAGATGTCCTCTTTTTAGAGGACATGTCCTCCTTTTTGGGTGTCCGTCCCTCTTTTGGATTCTTTTTTAAAAAAATTGATGAAAATGTCCTCCTTCGGGGTTGGGAGGCTAAGCCTGTTTTGCCTTCTAGTCCCTGGTGGAAGCCAACTTCAGCTTCAATAGGAGGGGTATTTGTAATGTATCCGCCATTACCACGTGCACGACCGTTGGGCCATGCGGTCAAGCACAAGCCTAAAGCTTCATTCCCTGAGAACAATAGCGGAGCGGATCCTAGCCCGCACCAATCAGAGGGCCAGGTTTTCAGTGCTTAAATACCGGCCTGCGAGCCGGGGTCTTTCGTCTTGTTCTGATCTAATAAAGTACTCTTGCTGAATCACTCCACGTTTCCGAGTACTTTTCACTGGCGACGAAGGTGGGATTCCACTCTTCCTGAACAACGACCCGGAGGAGACCAAGACGCACCGAGCCGACCGATCACCGCTCAATCGCCGGCGCCTCGCTCTGACAGACTCAGCCGAGCCCTGCCGAGCCCCGCACCGCAAGCGCACCGCTCGCCTCGCAACGCCCTCGCATCGCCTCGCATCGTGTGCGCCGCCTCGCCTCGCCTGCCGTGCCATGCTACCTCGCCTCACCGCGAACGCCCGGCACATCCGCAAGGTTCCAGTATTGCCTCCTCGCCTCCCGGCAAGCTCCCCTCGCCTCTCCTTGAGACCTCGCCTCGCGGCCAGCCTCGCCCCGCCTAACTGAGCGGTCCAGCGGACAAGAGAAAATGTCGGAACCGAACGCCACCTCCTCCGTGTCATCTGACCCCAGCGCCGCCGCCGTCCCTGCCGGGACCTCTCATGAGGGCATTGCCCCTTTTGACCTGAGCCACCCGGAGCGCTGGACAACGTGGGTAATGATTCTGAAGAACTATCTCGCCTGCTTGCAGGTCACCGACGCAGGGATGAAAAGGTCCCATCTCATACGCCTTTGTGGGATGGATACCCTCATCCTCTTGCAGAACCTGATATCGCCCAAGGAGGTAGAGGGGGAGAGTTTCGATAATCTCATCAAGGCCCTCACGGATCATCTAGCCCCGAAGCCCACCAAGTTCG
>NW_015169264.1:127265-130384 GCF_001447785.1 Gekko japonicus
AAGGACAGATCTTTTTTGTACTAGTCGATGCTTACAGCAAATGGCTAGAAGTAGTACCGGTGTCGTCTACCTCCTCCAAGGCGGCCATCAGAGCTATGCGCCACATTTTCAGCTCCCACGGTCTTCCGGATACCCTGGTGACCGACAACGGCACGGCATTTACCTCCAGCGAGTTCCAGGACTTCACGAGGTACTGCGGAATCCGCCACATCCGATCAGCGCCTTTTCATCCAGCCACCAACGGCCAGGCGGAGCGCATGGTGCGCACCACAAAGGAAGCCCTGCGCAAGTTCGACAGCAAGGACTGGGACTACAAGCTGGTGGTGTTCCTGTTCGGCCAGCGTACGACTCCGCACACCGAGACCGGCCGCAGCCCGGCAGAACTCTTGATGGGTCGTCGCCTAACCTCCAGGCTGGATCGAAGTGGAACCGACCGGGCCCCCGAAGTGGAACCGACCACGGAGTCGCACGCAGCCGCCAGAGGGTTCTTCCCGGAAGACCCAGTCTATGCACGGAACTACGCGCAAGGCCCTCCCTGGATTCCCGCTCGGGTGGTACGGGTACGGGGACCTCGATCCTACGAGGTCTCCTGTAAGGATGGCCAACTGCTACACCGCCACATCGATCAGCTGCGGCGCCGGGTTCTTCCGAACGACCCCGAGGACCTGGAGTTCACAGAACCCGTAGACGTAGAGGTCCACGAGCCAGAGCAGCCGTGCCCAGCCCCCGTTCCAGTCCAGGTCACCCCGGAGACTCTGGCGTTGTCCCCACCAATGCCACAGCCAAACCCGAGTGTCGCCCCTGAACCCCGCCGTTCCACAAGGACCCGAAAGGCCCCAGCGTGCCTACAGGACTTTGTGTGTGGGTATCTTGGACTATGGGGGGAGGGGTGTAATGTATCCACCATTACCACGTGCGCGACCGTTGGGCTATGCGGTCAAGCACAAGCCTAAAGCTTCATTCCCTGAAAACAATAGCAGAGCGGATCCTAGCCCGCACCAATCAGAGGGCCAGGTCCGCAGCCGAGAGCCAACGGGACTCTTGGCCACTGTAAATAACCTATAGGGTGATTAGGGGATGTGTTTGGTGGTGGGTTTTCAGTGCTTATATACCGGCCTGCGAGCCGGGGTCTTTCGTCTTGTTCTGATCTAATAAAGTACTCTTGCTGAATCACTCCACGTTTCCGAGTACTTTTCAGTATTTAAAATGAGATTTGCCAGAGTGATCGGTTGTTTGAAGTAGTAAGTCAGGAAATGTGTCCTCTTTTTGCTTTTCCAAAGATGGTGACCCTAAAGAAATGGACTGAAAGAATCTGTGCGCTGCCGCCGAGGGTTTTTAGCTTTATAAAACCATGGCAAAAGGAAAGGGGGTGAATCCTCCTCATGTTAAGCCATACGACCAAGTGATACGACTTGTGGAAATGACTGATCTGTCATATGAAAATATAATACAGCTGCAGAATTGCCCCTCATTTGCTCAAGAAGAGATCTCCCGTCGTACCAGGAGACATCTCAGAAATATAAAGTTATCGCCATAAGTACTACTCTTTTATTCTGAAAGAAAATCTAGATCTATTCTAAGTCCAGCTTATTACTTCTAATGTTGGGGGGGGGGGGGGGTGTGTTTGTTTGCTTACAGTAAGCAGTTGGTAGGTAAAGGTAAAGGTAAAGGTTCCCTTGCTCGAAAGCCAGTCGAATCCGACTCTAGGGTTGCGGTGCTCATCTCCGTTTCAAAGCCGAAGAGCCAGCGCTGTCCGAAGACGTTTCCGTGGTCATGTGGCCGGCATGACTAAACACCAAGGCGCACGGAACGCTGTTACCTTCCCACCGAAGTGGTACCTATTTATCTACTTGCAATTTCTTGCTTTCGAACTGCTAGGTTGGCAGGAGCTGGAACTAGAGACAGGAGCTCACCCCGTCTTGCGGCACCCGGGTCTTGAACTGCTGAACTACTGACCTTCCACAGCCTGCAGTACAGCGTCTTAACCACTTGAGCCACCGCAGTTGGTAGGTACAGCTATTTTAAAAGGAGAGAAGTTTTTTATACCCACTTTTCTATACCCTAATGAGTTTCAAAGTATTTATTTTATTTATGTTTTGATTTGTATCCCGCCCTCCCAAAGGCTCAGGGCGGCTCACATGCGGCAAAGCCGAGATATAAAATACAGTAAAACATGTAACAGAATAACAACATTTAAAACCACAATAAAATCCATACTACATCACGGTGCTGTAATCTTCCTATGTCAATTCTTCCAAGATGGGAACAACCACCCCAATGCTGGCGGCCAGCTATCTCGATAGTGCGGTCTCCCGCACCCTGTCTGTAAACTCCTGCCAGGCAATGCTTACCCTCCCCCCCCGTTTAGTAGCTTACAATCTTCTTCCCTTCCTCTCCGCACAACACGCACACTGGGGCTGAGCTCTGAGAGAACTGTGACTGGCCTAAGGTCACCCAGCAGGCTCTGTGGAGGAGGACTGGGGAATCAAACCCAGCCCTCCAGATCTGAGTCCCCTGCTCTTGACCACTACACCATGCTGGCTCGCAGGTGATCTTTCAGTCTGGAAAGAGTTTGGTTTGGCTATTTCAGAGGATTTCTTGGGAAATGGTCCCTTTTCATTGTGATTGTTTCATAAACTGGGCTTTTTTTTCTGGGGGAACGTGCCGGAAGAGTTCCGGAACCTCTTCAACAAAATTCTTTTAAAAATGTTTAAAAGTTCATGAGTTTTCAGTAGGCAGACTGAAAACTTTATTTCCCTCTTCAGAGTTCCAGCACCTCTTTTCATAAGTCAAATTCCATTAAACCAGGGGTCATTTCCTGCAGGAGCACACAGGAGCAGAGCTCCGGCAGTAAAGAGCCCAGGGGGCGAGCACATGCAACAAGCCCCAACCCCTGCTCCCAGCAGCCCTCAGTCAGAGCAAGAAGCAGCCAGGTAAGTTGCAGAGCCCCCCCCCCGGTCTAAAACAGTCCAGTGGCACCTTCAGATCTATTGAGATATACGTCAGAGTGATAGAGGTAGCAAGCAGTTACTATAGATCAGTTTGATCTGTTTGTCAGACCTAGCTGTCATGCTAGTAATCATGTAATTACAGCCAGGTGTTTTCTAGCAGGTGTTACT
>NW_015169264.1:130987-132521 GCF_001447785.1 Gekko japonicus
AGCCAGCGCTGTCCGAAGACGTTTCCGTGGTCATGTGGCCGGCATGACTAAACACCAAGGCGCACGGAACGCTGTTACCTTCCCACCGAAGTGGTACCTATTTATCTACTTGCAATTTCTTGCTTTCGAACTGCTAGGTTGGCAGGAGCTGGAACTAGAGACAGGAGCTCACCCCGTCTTGCGGCACCCGGGTCTTGAACTGCTGAACTACTGACCTTCCACAGCCTGCAGTACAGCGTCTTAACCACTTGAGCCACCGCAGTTGGTAGGTACAGCTATTTTAAAAGGAGAGAAGTTTTTTATACCCACTTTTCTATACCCTAATGAGTTTCAAAGTATTTATGTTTTTATTTATTTATGTTGGGGGGGTTGTGTGGGGGGGTTGTGTGTGTGTGTGTGTTTGTTTGCTTACAGTAAGCTATTACAGTAAGGTGCAGCTATTTTAAAAGGAGAGAAGTTTTTTATACCCACTTTTCTATACCCTAATGAGTTTCAAAGTATTTATTTTATTTATGTTTTGATTTGTATCCCGCCCTCCCAAAGGCTCAGGGCGGCTCACATGCGGCAAAGCCGAGATATAAAATACAGTAAAACATGTAACAGAATAACAACATTTAAAACCACAATAAAATCCATACTACATCACGGTGCTGTAATCTTCCTATGTCAATTCTTCCAAGATGGGAACAACCACCCCAATGCTGGCGGCCAGCTATCTCGATAGTGCGGTCTCCCGCACCCTGTCTGTAAACTCCTGCCAGGCAATGCTTACCCTCCCCCCCCGTTTAGTAGCTTACAATCTTCTTCCCTTCCTCTCCGCACAACACGCACACTGGGGCTGAGCTCTGAGAGAACTGTGACTGGCCTAAGGTCACCCAGCAGGCTCTGTGGAGGAGGACTGGGGAATCAAACCCAGCCCTCCAGATCTGAGTCCCCTGCTCTTGACCACTACACCATGCTGGCTCGCAGGTGATCTTTCAGTCTGGAAAGAGTTTGGTTTGGCTATTTCAGAGGATTTCTTGGGAAATGGTCCCTTTTCATTGTGATTGTTTCATAAACTGGGCTTTTTTTTCTGGGGGAACGTGCCGGAAGAGTTCCGGAACCTCTTCAACAAAATTCTTTTAAAAATGTTTAAAAGTTCATGAGTTTTCAGTAGGCAGACTGAAAACTTTATTTCCCTCTTCAGAGTTCCAGCACCTCTTTTCATAAGTCAAATTCCATTAAACCAGGGGTCATTTCCTGCAGGAGCACACAGGAGCAGAGCTCCGGCAGTAAAGAGCCCAGGGGGCGAGCACATGCAACAAGCCCCAACCCCTGCTCCCAGCAGCCCTCAGTCAGAGCAAGAAGCAGCCAGGTAAGTTGCAGAGCCCCCCCCCCGGTCTAAAACAGTCCAGTGGCACCTTCAGATCTATTGAGATATACGTCAGAGTGATAGAGGTAGCAAGCAGTTACTATAGATCAGTTTGATCTGTTTGTCAGACCTAGCTGTCATGCTAGTAATCATGTAATTACAGCCAGGTGTTTTCTAGCAGGT
>NW_015169264.1:132592-136591 GCF_001447785.1 Gekko japonicus
CCCAATAAGATCTACACGCCCCCCCCCCCAATAGCTGGCAATCCAAAACAGTCCAGTGGAGCCTGAGCGGTGGATGTTGCCTTCTGACACACTTCCGGTGATGTCGGGGGTGTGACAAATGCAAATAAGTTATGCTAATGGGTTATGCTAATGAGCTCCTGCACCTCTTTTTCTACGAAATGACCCCTGCATTAAACACTCCAAGAAAGGGTGTGTGTGTCTATTTTGGTGAGCAAACCTGAAGCCTTAGCTTTAGCAGGACTTCCTCTGTCTCCTTTGCCCTCCCCCCCACCTGAATAACTCACCTGTCGCCTTGTTCCTAAAATGCTATTCAAAAATGCCCACTTAGGCAAGCCACTGTTAAGAACATCTTGTGTGTGAGCAAAAACATGAGGCTTATAAATCTGTGGTCTTTAATCCAGATTACAAAACATTAGTATTTCCAAAGAAGAAAGAACATTACATGTACCCTGTATGAGGCATTTTTTTGAAATGCCTTTTTATTAATAGGCTGTCTCTTCATTTTTTAGAGAACATGTTTATATCTGGGCAATTGATAGGACATGAGTTAGAACTAAGCATTGCTCCCTTTTAAGTCGTGGTTCTTTGAGCCAGTTTGGTGTAGTGGTTAAGAGTGCGGACTCTAATCTGGGAGAACCGGGTTTGATTCCCCACTCCTCCACATGCAGCTGCTGGTGTGACCCTGGGTCAGTCATAAATTCTTTCAGAGCTGTTCTCTCAAGGGAAGTTCTCGAGAGCTCTCTCAGCCCCACCTACCTCACAGGGTGTCTGTTGTGGGGAGGGGAAGGGAAAGGGATTCTAAACCACTCTGAGACTCCTTCGGGTAGTGAAAGGCGGGGTATAACTCTTCTTCTTTATTAAGGTAGGGGGTTCTCGAACAGTTTAATGGACCGGTCAGTTGTAGAGGCAAAGTGCAATATCTGCAAAGAAGAAAAACAGTGGAGTACCCACAGATACGTCATTTTTGGACTCAGATAGATTGGCATATCACAGCCAGGAATATTAATAGGATGCTGTTTACTGGGGAATGTGCCTGGCAGATGTATACTCAGACTTACCAAATTAATATTCTTAGAAATACCTCACGATTTGTTTTGTACCTAAGCTCTCAATAGCTTTGGGACTTTTAAAAAAAAATGTCCTTAATGAACTTCTTACTGCCTTCTCAGTAGTTGTGCAAATTATCTGATTCATTTTTTGTAGCGTCTCAGAACATTCTGGAATGAGAGGGAGTCAGTTGTTCAAGGCTTGCTGCTCTCAATCCAGCCAAAAAGCTTTTCTTCCTAATGGAAGACGTCCGTTGCCAGAAATCGAATCTTCCACACTAAAAGCTTCGGTTCAAGAATTCCCCCTCCTGCCCCATGGAAATCTTTTGCTTTGAACTAAAGAAAGAAAACTAAATGCAAATCTGGGTCGCTGGACATATGGATGAGCAGGAAGCCACAAAGCGAAAGGGATACACAGTTTTGGAGAGGCCGCAGGTGAAATGTAAGGTGTTCACTGTAGGATGTTCTTTGGCCTAGACATAACTTACTTAAAGAAGATAGATCAAGGGCGATTCTGCATGGGCTTTTCCCTCGGTTGTTTTATGAAACCCACGCTGGAACAGAAATCCCCCTCTGCATTGCAAGCTGCTTTCACTTTCTTTGATCACCAGATTTTATGGTACCCTCTACACTGCATGCCGCTTTCACTTTCTTTGATCATCGGGTTTTTATGGTACCTTCTGCATAGATTTATGGCCATTTTATGGCCATTCAGGGATGAAATTGCAATCAGTATGGCGTTGGCCCCCCGGGGTATTCCTGGAGCGACACCTGTGGAGTGAATGCCAGGTGCAGAACCAGCTCAAGATGGGGAGTTCTATTAGTCTGTCCGTAGCAGTAGAAAAGAGCAAGAGTCCAGGAGCACCTTAAAGACTAACACAATCGGTGGCAGAGTCACTGCTCACATCAGAGTTCCTGCCAACCTAGCAGTTCGAAAACAAGAAATTGCAAGTAGATAAAGAGGTACCCCTTCGGTGGGAAGGGAACAGCGTTCCGTGTGCCTTGGTGTTTAGTCATGCTGGCCACATGACCATGGAAACGTCTTCGGACAGCGCTGGCTCTTCGGCTTTGAAACGGAGATGAGCACCGCAACCCTAGAGTCGGACTCGACTGGCTTTCAAGCAAGGGAACCTTTACCTTTAACTCTGTTTTTATCTACTTTCCATGGACGTTTTTAATCTGTAGTTCCTGTGCACTTTGTAATAAATAGATGCATTTTGTTCTCTGTTTTTAGCAGCTCAGCCTTCTAGGTTCCTGACTAAGAGTGCTGACAGATCACAGCAGGCATCCATTTCACACATTCAGGTTTGCCAATATGTTTGTAGAGAGCAAAGAGCTGTGACCCAACTTCCTAGGGCAGGTACTAGTCCCATACAGGCATCAGGCTGTGTGGGGAATGGCACGGGGTTCATCCTGTTTCAACGTCCTAACCATGACGCCACACTGGGACCCAGGTTTGCCAACACTGGGCTGAGAAATCCTTGGAGATTGGGGGGGGGGGAACCTGGTGAGGGTGGAGTTTGAGGAGGGGAAGGAATGTGAATCCCATAGAATCCACCCTCCAAAGCAGCCATGTTCTCATCTCTGTTGCCTGAAGAGCCACTGTCATTCTAGGAGATCGCCAGGGCCCACGCGGAGGTTGGCTACTGCTTGGTACTTTGATGGTTTAAGGTTGACGGGGCCATCTCCAAAAAACCCCCAGATTTTGGCAACTGTAGGGAGTCTCTTCTGTTGGATAATAATTGCAGATGGTTGTGTTGTTCTGTTTGCTGTTCTAGTCTGGGGGATAAAATCCAGGGCTATTTTTGGGCAGGAACGCACAGGAACGGAGTTCCGGCTGGCTCCAGAGTTGGCCACGCCCACTACAGCCAAAATCTTTGTGTGCGTGGCTACGGAGGGAAGGCCTGGAGAGAGACCCCCCCCCGGGGACTCCAAGGCGGGTGGGCCAGGGGGGCCCCTGGAAGGATCTGTCCAAAGGCTGGCTTGCCCGAGCTCCTCGCAGGACAGATCCTCCCAAGGGAAGGCATGTGGTGTGGCCTAATATGCTAATGTGTTCTGAAGTTGGGTGTGGCCTGTTATGCTAATGAGTTCCTGCTGGGCTTTTTCTACCAAAAAAGCCCTGATAAAATCCGAGGGGTCTTGGATGGAAGAGGGGGAAAGGGTGCTAGCTCAGTCCAGGGAAGTGCAGATTTGGCGGTAGCCGGTGGCGGCGGCCCGTAGGTACAGATTTTCATGTCTCAGGCCTGGCTTACCGCTCTGTGTGGCCGCAGATGGAGCAACCCTTCCCTCTTTCTTTGGAAACAGAAATCAAAGAGCGCCTCTTCCTCCCAAGAGCCAATCATGTCTCCACATGGCAACCATTTTGTGACTGGCCAGTTCAGTGTAGTGGTGAAGTGCGCGGACACTAATCTGGGAGAGCCGGGTTTGATTCCCCACTCCTCCACTTGCACCTGGCTGGATGGCCTTGGGCAAGCCATAGTTCTGGCACAGTTGTTCGTGAAAAAGAGCAGTTTCTGTCAGAGCTCTCTCAGCCCCACCTACCTCACAGGGTGTCTGTTGTGGGGAGGGGGAGGGAAAGGAGTTTGTAAGCCACTCTGAGACTCCTTTGGGTAGTGGAGGGCGGGATATAAATCCAATCTCTTCTTCTTCTTCTTCTTCTTCTTGGCTCCCATTTTGTGGTGGTGCTGTTATCCCCTCACAAAATCGAAAGAGCTTTCAAACACTGTTCCTTCTAAGCTGAGTGAGTGTGAGCTGGCTCACAGTTTTTTAGCCTCCGGCTTTCACTGTTTTGCCTTCGCTCAGGAAGGAGGGCTCCAGAGCAAACTAATTCATGCAGCAGCCAAATTGCTCGCTCACAACTTTAATGCCAGTAGCTCACAAAGTAGAATTCTTGCTTACAAGACTCCACAGCTTAGAGGGAGCATGGCTTTCA
>NW_015169264.1:136654-140074 GCF_001447785.1 Gekko japonicus
AGAGAGAGAGAGAGAGAGAGAGAGAGAGAAAGAAAGAAAGAAAGAAAGAAAGAGAGAAAGAGAGAAAGAGAGAAAGAGAGAAAGAAAGAGAGAGAGAAAGAGAGAGAAAAAGAGAGAGAAAAAGAGAGAGAGAGAGAGAGAGAAAGAAAGAAAGAGAGAGAGAAAGAGAGAAAGAGAGAGAGAAAGAAAGAGAGAAAGAGAGAGAGAGAGAGAGAAAGAAAGAAAGAAAGAAAGAAAGAAAGAAAGAAAGGCTACAGGGCTAGAGGGAAAAGCCCCAGTGTGCTATTTGTAAGACATTTCAGCCAGAAGAGACCAGCTCCTATCCTGCCTGGCCCCCTTCTCAATTTCCTGCCTCCCAAGGAAGCCCCAAGGGTGAGTGATCCCAGCAGAGATGACCCACCCTTCACGGACCGCATGGCCTGTCCCCCATCCCACCCTCTTGCTGCATCGTCACGCCCTTCCCAGGCATCAGGAGTCTGCTGCATTCCAGAGAGCAGCTTGCTCGCGCTCAGCGGTAGGCCATGTCCTAGAGGGAGAACGGAGCTATTCTTAGCTGCAGTTTACAAGGCCCCGTTGACGCGGTTGCAGCAGTGAGGCTGGGCAAGAGGCAGCTCCAGTGCTCCGCATTCCACACTCAGTCATAGCCCCGAGAGAGCCCTCCCACAGCAAGAAGCCGTTTGTCACCCTGACTCCTACCCCCAGGGTTACAGCTGTAGTCTTCAGCCATAAACAGCAAACAGGAGAGAACTTCTTCAGCAAGGTTGAAAAAACCCGTAGGAGTCCTAGCAGGCGGACCAGCAACCATCTCTCCGTTCCTCCAAAATGGCCATAAAAAGGGAGCACGATGCACACAAATTCCTGCCAACCTAGCAGTTCAAAAGCAAGAAAATTGAAAGTAGATGAATAGGTACCCCTTCGGTGGGAAGGTCACAGCATTCCGTGCGCCTTGGTGTTTAGTCATGGCGGCCACATGACCACGGAAACGTCTTCGGACAGCGCTGGCTCTTCAGCTTGGAAACGGAGATGAGCACCACAACCCTAGAGTCAGATTCGACTGGCTTTCGAACAAGGGAACCTTTATCTTTACCTTTTTATGCACACAAATGAATGAGCACGTGAAACGTCCTCATCCCGAGTCAGAACTGTGGTCCATCAATGTCATCATGGTCTACTCAGACTGGCAGCGGCTGTCCAGGGTCTCAGGCTGGTGTCTTTCACATCACCTACTGTCTGGTCCTTTTAACTGGAGATGCCAAGGATTGAACCTGGTTACTTCTGTGTCGTGGCTTGGACGTAGTCACTCTCACCACCCTCTTGTATCAGCAAGATTCAATTACTGAGAAGTGGAAAAGTTCCAAGCATGGACAGAGGCTGTGTCAGAACTGACACCCAGGTGCCGGGACTGAACCTATATGGTATGCAAGACACCCCACCTAAGGTACACTACCCAATCAATATCCACATTCATAAGAACATAAGAGATGCCAATGTTGGATCAGGCCAAAGGCCCATCCAGTCCAACACTCTGTATCACACAGTGGCCAGAAATACCAGGTGCCATCAGGAGGTCCACCAGTGGGGCCAGGACAGTAGAAGCCCTCCCACTGTTAACCCCCCACCCAAAGCACCAAGAAGACAGAGCATCACTTGCCCCAGAGTCCCTATCTATACCTTGTGGCTAATAGCCACTGATGGACCTCTGCTCCATATGCTTATCTAATTCCCTTTTGAAGCCGTCCATGCTTGTAGCCGCCACCACTTCCTGTGGCAGTGAATTCCAAGTGTTAATCACTCTTTGGGTGAAGAAGTACTTCCTTTTATCCGTTCTAACCCGACCGCTCAGCAATTTCATGGAGTGCCCACGAGTTCTTGTATTGTGAGAAAGGGAGAAAAGTCCCTCTTTCTCTACCTGCTCTATCCCATGCATAATCTTATAAACCTCAATCATGTCACCCCTCAGTCGTCGTTTCTCCAAGCTAAAGAGCCCTAAGAGCCTTAACCTTTCCTCATAGGGAAAGTGTTCCAACCCTTTTATCATTCGAGTTGCCCTTTTCTGTCCTTTTTCCAAAGCTATAATACCCTTTTTAAGGTGTGGTGACCAGAACTGCACACAATATTCCAAATGAGGTCGCACCATGGATTTATATATTATTCAGTCTGCCAAAGACCCAAACTTTCCCAAAAGGCCGGCCCCCCACACCTGCCGCTAACCGTTGCACTATCTAGACATTCCCTGCACCCAGGGTCAGGGTGGGCGCTGAGATCATATGTTTCCCAGGCCTCCACTGCGAAAGCCGACACTCACGCCCTCAACATTCACACACACGCCCCTTTCTAGCCAGAAAAGAGAAACAGCATGTAGACGAAAACAGAGTGAGTTCTTCTGAGAAAGCAATTAACCCCCGAGGCCCCAGAATCCAGGGAGAGAAAGACCACGTCAAATGGCCAGCGAGACTCAAGCTCAACACTTCTGCGCGTCGAGCAGGTGCTCTGCCACTGAGCCAAAGCCCTGCCCTAAAGAAACCCCCTCACAAATGGACAGCAAGAGGTTCTGCAGATGCCGAGGAATTCACATGGAATTCACTGCCACGGGAGGGGGTGGCGGCTACAAGCATGGACGGCTTCAAAAGGGAATTAGATAAGCATATGGAGCAGAGGTCCATTAGTGGCTATTAGCCACAAGGTATAGATAGGGGCTCTGGGGCAAGGGATGCTCTGTCTTCTTGGTGCTTGGGGGGGGCAGCAGTGGGAGGGCTTCTAATGTCCTGGCCCCACTGGTGGACCTCCTGATGGCACCTGGTATTTCTGGCCACTGTGTGATACAGAGTGTTGGACTGGATGGGCCTTTGGCCTGATCCAACATTGGCGTCTCTTATGTTCTTATGCACACCGTTCCCCTGAGGCCGCACTTCAGCTGAGAAGAGACCACCCGTCGGCATCCCAGACCCCGATACTCTAGCAGGGAGAACCCAGCTCTACCGCAAACCAATGCAAATGTATCGAATGGGTGTGATCCCCCCGCTGGGCTCAAGGTGTCACCTCCAGTGCAAGGACAGATCTGGGGGATCCGAGCCAATGCGCAGAATTCATGAACGTCTGTGGAATTCCATCAACACAAGGGTCCGCTCTCCAACAACGCCCTGCGGTTAGTTTGTCCAATGTCTGTTCGTTTGCTTGCTGCTACATACTCCCCAAGTAGAGCTGCGGTGGCTCAAGTGGTTAAGACGCTGAACTGTAGGCTGTGGAAGGTCAGTAGTTCAGCAGTTCGAGACCCGGGTGCCGCATGACGGAGGGAGCTCCCGTCTCTAGTTCCAGCTCCTGCCAACCTAGCAGTTTGAAAGCGAGAAATTGCAAGTAGATAAATAGGAACCACTTTGGTGGGAAGGGAACAGCGTTCCGTGCGCCTTGGTGTTTAGTCAT
>NW_015169264.1:140244-144252 GCF_001447785.1 Gekko japonicus
GGGGGGGAATACAAATCTCATCATTGCAATGAGGTGATGTAAAAAAAAACCCCCGATGCCTTCAAGAAATAAATATACCCAACTCCATTCTCTGTCATCCTCATCCTTCAAGCAACGAATAGACTAGGATCCGTTTTTGTTGTTTTCTTAGCTGAATTCCAACTATGAGCTGTCAGCCTCTGTCCAAATGGCAGTTTTTACAACTGCAATGTCTGCTGCTTTCTAAATATGTCCTGCCAGCACTAAGTCTTTCAGAACCTGCTGTGCTCTTAGATGCAGGTGGCGAGTCGTGTTGGTCTGAAGCACAAAGTTTGAGTCCAGGGGCGCCTTTAAGACCAACAAAGGTTCATTCTGGATAGAAGCTTTTGTGTCTTAAAGGTGCCACTGGACTCAAACTCTGTTCCTGTGCTCTTAGAAACTCTCACTGAATTAATGCAGAAAATAAAACCTACTGTATTTGTTTATCAATATTTGATGTCGATTAGAATCAAAAAAATGTTAGAGTTGGAAGGGGCCCTGCAGGTCATCTAGTCCAACCCCCCGCACTCTGCAGGAGCACAGCCATAAGATAGCCCTACAACATACCCGAAAGATGGTCATCCAGCCTCCGCTTGAAAATGTCCAGCGAAGGAGCATCCACCACCTCCCGAGGCAGTCTGTTCCACTGCTCAACCACTCTGACAGTTAGGAAGTTTCTCCTGATATTTAGCCGGTATCGACTCCCTTGTCATTTCCACCCATTAGATCTAGTCTTGCAATAAATATGATATGCAAAGTCTGAGAAAAGAAGAGAAAATAAAGAGCTAGAGTGCTCTGTTTTGCCAAAGCACAGTGGTATGGCCCTAAATCTTATACCTCATATTTCTACAGACCTCAAGTTGTGACTTATTCAGCGAAATAAATATATCGAAGATAGACTGGATCCCACAGCACCTCTTTAGTAAAGGACTAAGCAAAGTGTCTGATTGCTGGCATCGTAACTCGCACAATGCCTCTCTTCAACAAATGCTCAGGTCTGTCCAATTAGTCAGTCTTTTGGGGGCAGAAGTAATTACTCATATCAGTTTCGTATTAGAGTATTTATTGATTACTGAGAATGTTTCCATACTTTTAAATCATATGCCTCTTTCCTGGAGACTGAGGGTCAAAGAAAATGGAAAATGTCCTTACTGTTGCTAAAAGATTTATATTAAAGGTAAAGGTAAAGGTCTCCCTTGCTCGAAAGCCAGTTGAATCCGAGTCTAGGGTTGCAGTGCTCATCTCCGTTTCCAAGCCGAAGACGTTTCCGTGGTCATGTGGCCGGCATGACTAAACACCGAGGTGCACGGGACGCTGTTACCTTCCCACCGAAGGGGTACCTCTTTATCTACTTGCAATTTCTTGCTTTATATTACAACACCAGAAATGCCCACCTCCAGTAATCCAGTGGACTGAGGACCTTATAACCTTGTCAACATTTGAACACGTGACATATAGATGACAGGTACACATGGATATATCATCTTTGGAAACATTTTATAGATGCTTATCTGCAGACCCGCCATCATTATTGGTTTTTTTAAAAATGCCTTTGTGGGTTGGATTTATAATTTAAACAAAAACTAAAAATGCATGGGGGTAATGTGACCGTTCTATAGTAAACGTAAAGGTAAAGGTTCCCTTGCTCGAAAGCCAGTCGAGTCCGACTGGTGCTCATCTCCGTTTCAAAGCCGAAGAGCCAGCGCTGTCCAAAGACGCTCCTGTGGTCATGTGGCCGGCATGACTAAACACCAAGGCGCACGGAACGCTGTTACCTTCCCACCGGAGTGGGACCTATTTGTCTACTTGCAATTTCTTTCTATACCATTCTTTCTATACCAAACTCAAACTCAAGACAATAAAAGTACAGTAAATACAAGAGTCTACCCAGAATGGCAGAGGTCACAAACAAATCTTCCTAGCCTTGCTCTGTTAATATATGTAGTGGGGGGAAATCTTGTGGGCAGGGCTTTTTTTCTGGGGGAATGTGCTGGAACTGAGTTTCAGAACCTCTTCGACAAAATTCCTTTTACAATGTTGAAAAGGTAATGAGTTTTCAGTATACAGACTGAAAACTTCATTTCCCTCTTGGGAGTTCCGGCACCTTTTGAAAAATAAAGAAGGAAAAAAGCTCTGCTTGTGGTCCTGATTTGGACCCCATCACATCAAACGTACTGATAACATTTCAATCCTAGAGGCATCTTGTTGTCTGGATTTGTTAGCCTTTGGCGCCATCGTGTGTTGCTTTATACCTATTACAACCCACTTGAAGCCTGCCCAGTCGTCCTGAGAGAGGCGGCTTCCCTGTGGCTCCATCAACCAAATCCATCGATCTCTGAGGATGCCCACGGACTGCACTCCGAACACGATAAATGCTGTGGGCAGGCCCCAGCATTGCTTCTAAAAGAAGCTACAATGCATTTAGGCTTGTGGGGGGGGGAAGCAGCTCAAACCCCAAGGGGCAGAAACCAATCATCTGGACAAGTGAGGCTGAGACATTATGGGATCTCTCGGCCTGCTGCGGAAAACAGCATCTGTTTCTCTCCTCCTCCTTTCCCTGCCCAGTAACTTGAGGCCACACGAAATGGGGAACAGGAGGTCAGTATGTTCCCTGCCCTGCAGAAGCAGCAGCCAATAAGTAGAGCGGGGAGGGGGGAGCATCAAGAAGAGGAAGAAGAAGAGATTGGATTTATACCCTGCCCTTCACTACCCAAAGGTGTCTCAGAGCGGCTTACAAACTCCTTTCCCTTCCCCTCCCCACAACAGACACCCTGTGAGGTGGGTGGGGCTGAGAGAACTCTAACACAAACTGCTCTTTTTCAAGGACAGCTGTGCCAGAGCTTGTGACTGACCCAAGGTCACATCAGCAGGTGCAAGTGGAGGAGTGGGGAATCAAACCCGGTTCTCCCAGATTAGAGTCCGCACACTTAACCACTACACCAAACTGGCTCTCAACTGAAGTACAGCATTTTGTTTTTTGACACAATTACTAGGAAGAGGAGGAAGAAACAGCAGCAAGGCCCCAATCTCACACTATTGCTAACAGCCCATCTCCAGGCTTGTCTCTCAAACAGGCTTCCTTAAGAGCCTCTGCTTGGCATGCAGAAGGCCACAGGTTCAATCCCTGGTATCTCTAGTTAAAAGATCTAGATCTGGCAGGAGGTGATGGGAAAGACCTCTGCCTGAGACCCCAGAGAACCGCTGCCAGTCTGAGTAGACAATACTGACATTGATGGACCAAAGGTCTGATTCAGTAGGAGGCAGCTTCATGTGTGTGTTCATGCGTAAGGGAAGATTTTGTGAGCAGTGTGTTTGTTGTGGGCACTTGTTGACCCCTGAAAACAGCCACAAAGCTGTTGTGTTCTTTGGGAAGCGCTTGCTGTTTCTTGAACATCGTAAAGACATGGCAATATACAAAGGGAAGGAACCAATGTTCCCTCTCATTATTTCCCCCCTACTGAGCGGCGCCGTTCACACCCTTAGCAGAATAGAACTGCTGTGATCCTAAAATGGGTCATGGGCTGTGCGAGACCCTGCGCGACTCCAGACTGCTGTTGAGTGGGGCTTCCTGTGTTCATGAGCGGCCGCTCACATGCTCAGTTTAGAGGGCACTCTGGAACCCTGCTGTGTATGCCCCAAAACACACCAATTGAGATGGATATAGTTTCCCCAATTCTCTTTCAGAAAATGTTAATTGGGAAAGGGGTAGGGGCCTCCTCCAGGTGATCCCCCAGAATTACAGCTCTCCTCCAGATCAGAGAGATCAGTCCTCCTGAAGAAAATGGATGCTTTGGAGCAGGGGTGACCAGACTATGGCTCCAGATCCACATGTGGCTCTTTCGCACATATTGTGCAGCCACCAGCAGGGCAGATGGGGAAGTGAAGGGGAGGCATGCACTCTCTCTCTCTCTCTCTCTCTCTCTCTCTCTCTCTCTCTCTCTCTCTCTCTCTCACACACACACACACACACACACACACACACAAGATCTC
>NW_015169264.1:144295-165225 GCF_001447785.1 Gekko japonicus
TTTCCCTTTCTTTCTACCTCTTTCGTTCTTTCTTTCTCTCTACCTCTCTCTCTCTCTGTCTCTTAGACAAATAAATATCATTAGAAAACAAACAAGTATAATTGGGCAAATAAATATTATCAACGTCTTTTTTTTACCCCTTTGGTTTTTATTTTTGGCAGTCCAGTTTAATGTTAATAAAAGGCAAATTTGCATATTTCCCAACAAAAACATGTGTGTAATATTTGTTCGGAGCTGCGGTGGCTCAAATGGTTAAGACGCTGAGCTGCAGGCTGTGGAAGGTCGATAGTTCAGCAGTTCGAGACCCGGGTGTGCCGCATGACGGAGTGAGCTCTCGTCTCTAGTTCCAGCTCCTGCCAACCTAGCAGTTCGAAAGCAAGAAATTGCAAGTAGATAAATAGGGACCACTTCAGTGGGAAGGTAACAGCGTTCTGTGCGCCTTGGTGTTTAGTCATGCCGGCCACATGACCACGGAAACGACTTCGGACAGCGCTGGCTCTTCGGCTTTGAAACGGAGATGAGCACCGCAACCCTTGAGTCGGACTCGACTGGCTTTCGAGCAAGGGAACCTTGACCTTTACTAATATTTGTTCATGTCTGGCAGCTCTCAAACAGCTGATGTTTATTTTATGTGGCTCTTACGTTGAGCAAGTTTGGCCACCCCTGCCTTGCAGGGTGGACTCTCTGGGACTGTACCCCACTGAGGACCCTGCCCGCCCCAGGCTCCATCCCCAAATCTCCAAAACTTCCCCAACCTGGAGCTGTCAGTCATACCCCTAGGGCTCTTTTTGTAGCAGGAACTCCTTTGCATCTTAGGTGACACACCCCTAAGGTAGCCAATCCTCCAAGAGCTTACAGAGCTCTTCTTACAGGGGTTACTGTAAGCTCTTGGGACGACTGGCTACATTAGGGGTGTGTCGCCTAATGTGCAAAGGAGTTCGTATCCCCCATACCCCACTGGCTGCCGGGGACACCTGGCAAGCCTAGCAAGGGGATATCTGACGTTGCAGAGCTGTTGTGAACCTGGACCATCACTGGGACCCTCAAACTTGACATGGTACCCTTTTTAACAAGGGATTCTTGACTCATGACATTGTGTTCCACCTGCTGTGACACTGAGAAATGGGCCCATTCTGCAGATTAGGACTAATCCAGACACCAGGAAGTCATGCGTTCCAAGGAGCGCGAAGGCCGGCCGATTAACTCTGTGATACTCCCCCTCCGACTGCTTTGGGGCAATGCGAGGAATTCAGTGCAAATCGGGACCAGGCTTTACAGTCTTCTAGCCTGGATGAAGTTCTGAAACACATACAGAATTCTTTTATATCTGAGACCTAGCTCTAATCTAGTCCTCATGTTCTCCTACTTGACAAAGGCAGTACAGTCACCAGCACTCCTTACCTTTATTTATTGGTTGATTAAGGTTCGAGAATGTCAGAATGGTTTCTACTGTTGAATGATTAGCTTATAACTCACCTTGATCTGCCTGTTGTTGCTTGTTGTTGCTTGTTCAGTGCTCCTGATGTTTATTGTTGTAAATGATTATTTAAAACGAATAAAAATGTATATTTAATAGAAGTTCTGAAGTTGTGTCCAAGGGTGCTTACGAAACCACTGGGCCCTCCGTAGAAAGAAAGCAACGCAAAAGCAGGCAGAAGTAAACAACCGAGAAGTCACCTGGGGAAGAGGGTTGTCAGGGCCCCCCCCCCGGCCACTGGCAGGGGATGGGGGGGGGGGGGGGGCAGATCCAGACTGGGAATGTGCTGGAGATTTGGGGGCGGAGCCTGGGGCGGACAGGGACTTCAGTGGGGTGCAATGCCCATACAGTCCACCGTCCAAAGCCTCCCTTTTCTCCAGGGGAACTTATCCATGTGGCTGGGGGATCCCCAAGTCCCACCTAGAGGCTGGCATCCCTGCTGGGCGGGGTGCATTGCCTGCTCTCTCCTGGTCCTGTTTGTTCCAAGAAAGGCGCTGGCGACCAGCTTGCGCTGGGCCTTCCCCTTTATGCCCACGGCAGACTTCCCTGGGCCTCCAAGCCAGCGAGTTCCCTTCCAGTTAACAGAAAACAGGGGGTTCGCTGGAAATACGTAGTCCAAACATTAATGCCTCAAGTCTGAGCGTGTGCGTGGGGGGGGGGCAGAGAGCCCCTGTTGCATATCTGAGGCAAATCCCTCACGTTCCTCCCCAGTGAACACAAGAACGTTGGCACGTGTTGATGAGTCCCTCAGAAGCCGCAGGGTCCTCACTGGCCAACTCTCCAGCTTAAATGTCGTTCTCCAGAAGGACCTGAATTTCTCCCTCCGATATGATTTCCAGGAATGTCCTATCTAGGGGTCATTTCCTGCAGGAGCGCACAGGAGTGGAGCTCTGGCAGTAAAGAGCCCAGGGGGCGGGCACATGCAACAAGCCCCACCCCCTGCTCCCAGCAGGCCACAGTCAGGCCATGAGGAGCAAGAAGCAGCCAGGTAAGTCGCAGAGCCCACCCCCCCCCCCATAGCAATCCAAAGGAGTCCAGTGGCACCTTTAAGGCCAAGGTTTATTCAGCACAAGCTCTCTCTCCTCTTGAGGGCCAGTCGTGCCGACCCCCCCCCCCCATAGCTAGCAATCCAAAAGAGTCCAGTGGAGCCTGAGCGGTGGGTGTTGCTTTCTGACACACTTCCGGTGATGTCAGGGGGTGTGGCATATGCAAATGAGTTATGCCAATGAGCTCCTGCACCTCTTTTTCTACGAAATGACCCCTGGTCCTATCCCTGTGGAGGCAGACCCCCCCTCCCATTGCTGCAGCAGTCAATGCTAATCACTACTGTTAAAAGAAAACTCGCAAAGGGATAACCCCTTATCTTGCAGGTTAATTTGCACCTCACCTGGAAAATGGCACTCTCAATTGGCTGCCACGACCAAACTTTTGTGTAGCGTGTTTGGGACTTGAAGCTGGACTCTCTGATGAGCACTAACTCTGGTGTAGAGCTGAGCATGCACAGGAAGACACCCCCACTGCATGGGTGTAAACTTCAGGGGGGCTGCGTGCCTACCCCTCATTCCCTGTGGAAGCAGGGCACACCAAGGCAGCATCGTCTGGCTTACCAGGTGGCAGATCCAGCGGCTTGGTCTGCCTCTTCCTTAAGGGGCCAGCACAGATGGTGCAGATTGGGACAGGCCTCATCCCCAGACCCACCGCGTCCCAAAAGTCCGAAAGGTGCCATCCCGAGGTCAAGCCAGGTTCAGTTGCATGACTTCTTTACCTGCACACAAACATCTCTTAGGAGATGGATCTTAAACGTTACAGCTAACGAGTTTATCCAGAGAACAAGTTGTAAGAAACAACATTCACCACGGAGGGCTTTTACAAATGGTGGGCTTGAAGCTCAACATCAAAAAAAACCTAAGATCATGGCATCCGGCCCCATCGCTCCTTGGCAAATAGAAGGGGAAGTCGTGGAAGTAGTGACAGACTTCACGTTCCTGGGATCCCAGATCACCGCAGACGGTGACAGCAGCCATGAAATTAAAAGACGCCTGCTCCTTGGGAGGAAAGCGATGGCGAACCTAAACAGCATGATAAAAAGTAGAGACATCACCCTGCCAACAAAAGTCCGCATGGTCAAAGCAATGGTATTCCCAGTAGTCATGTATGGCTGCGAGAGTTGGACTATAAGGAAGGCCGAGCACCGAAGAATAGATTCTTTTGAACTATGGTGCTGGAGAAGACTCTTGAGAGTCCCTTGGACTGCAAGAAGATCAAATCAGTCAATCCTAAAAGAAATCAACCCTGACTGTTCCCTGGAAGGCCAGAGACTGAAACAAAAGTCGGCATGGTCAATACAATGGTATTCCCAGTAGTCATGTATGGCTGCGAGAGTTGGACTATAAGGAAGGCCGAGCACCGAAGAATAGATTCTTTTGAACTATGGTGCTGGGGAAGACTCTTGAGAGTCCCTTGGACTGCAAGAAGATCAAATCAGTCCATCCTCAAAGAAATCAACCCTGACTGTTCCCTGGAAGGCCAGATAATGAAACTGAAGCTCAAATACTTTGGCCACCCAATGAGAAGGGAGCACTCCCTGTAGAAGACCCTGATGCTGGGAAAGACTGAAAGTCAAAGAAGACGGGGACGGCAAAGGATGAGATGGTTGGACAGTGTCAGCGACACAACGAACATGAAATTGAGCCAACTTCAGAGGACGGCGGAAGACCGTAAGGCCTGGCGTGATCTGGTCCATGGGGTCGCAAAGAGTCGGACTCGACTTTGCGACTGAACAACAACAACACTTCATTGTTCCTTCTCATCGGTGCTCTCTTGTCCACTGTCCTCAGTTTGTTTTAAATTCATGCCATCAGAATCAGCTGTCCATATTCTTGAGCGGTTTCGTTGCATCGTGGCCTCGAGTCACCTGTTTTGTGGACTCAGGGCCGACAATCCAGGTCTACCAGGACATCTACCAGACTTAACCCCCAGCCTTTCCCCACATTTGCTCCCAACCGCCACTGCACCACACAAATGGAAGAGGCCCCAGTGCAGGTCCAAAAGGTGTATGTGCTGGAGACTGTAACTGTGAGTTCCACCTGGTCCCAGGAGCTCCAGTGGGAAGAAGACCCAAAAATAGAGGTAGAGGAGGAAGAGGAGGAGATTGGATTTATACCCCACCCTTCACTCAGAGTCTCAAAGCAGCTTACAAAGCTCCTCTTCCTCACCTTCCTCCTCTTCCTCACCTGGCTGAGGTGTGTGGTCTTTGAAGCTCAGCTGGAAGAAGAAGAAGATAAAAGCTTGGATTTATACCCCGCCCTTCACTACCCAAGGGAGTCTCAGAGCGGCTTACAAACTCCTTTCCCTTCCCCTCCCCACAACAGACACCCTGTGAGGGAGAAGAAGAAGAAGAAGAGATTGGATTTATCCCCCGCCCTTCACTACCCAAGGGAGTCTCAGAGCGGCTTACAAACTCCTTTCCCTTCCCCTCCCCACAACAGACACCCTGTGAGGGAGAAGAAGAAGAAGAAGAGATTGGATTTATCCCCCGCCCTTCACTACCCAAGGGAGTCTCAGAGCGGCTTACAAACTCCTTTCCCTTCCCCTCCCCACAACAGACACCCTGTGAGGGAGAAGAAGAAGAAGAAGAGATTGGATTTATCCCCCGCCCTTCACTACCCAAGGGAGTCTCAGAGCGGCTTACAAACTCCTTTCCCTTCCCCTCCCCACAACAGACACCCTGTGAGGGAGAAGAAGAAGAAGAAGAGATTGGATTTATCCCCCGCCCTTCACTACCCAAGGGAGTCTCAGAGCGGCTTACAAACTCCTTTCCCTTCCCCTCCCCACAACAGACACCCTGTGAGGGAGAAGAAGAAGAAGAAGAGATTGGATTTATCCCCCGCCCTTCACTACCCAAGGGAGTCTCAGAGCGGCTTACAAACTCCTTTCCCTTCCCCTCCCCACAACAGACACCCTGTGAGGTAGGTGTGGCTGATAGAGCTCTGCCCTTGACAGCTGCGAGTGGAGGAGTGGGGAATCAAACCCAGTTCTCCCAGTTAGAGTCCACGCTCATAACCACTACACACCAAACTGGGGGGGGGGGGATCTCTCAGACCTAAAGGTGGCCCACCCAAGGTATCCCGTAGGGTATCCCCGAAAAGGCTAATCATCCCAAGACCCATTCTTGTATCTTTATATTTCACCAATGCAACAGTGCACTCCTAAGGCCGTTTTGGAGATCTTCAGGTGACAAAATAAGCATCCATAGCAGGGGCAGGTGGGGGAGGGAGATGTAGCCTGCCCGGCCAATCGCCCAGAGCAGGAGGTGCCCGGCCAAGGTGGCAGGGCAGGGTGAGGCTAGCCCTACAGTGTTCCCTCTAAGCGGAGTCAGCGTGAGCGAACTCACAGCTTTTTACCCTCCGGCTCACACATTTCCGTCTCGGCTCAGGAAGGAGGGCTCCAGAGCAAACTAATTTACGCAGCAGCCGGATCGCTCGCTCACAACTTTGATGCTAGGAGCTCACACAGTGGGATTTTTGCTCACAGGACTCCACAGTTTAGCGGGAGCATTACTGGCCAGCCCCATCTTGAGCTGTGGGTGAGGCCAGGTGGGGCAGCCCCTTGGAGTAGCCCCTGCCATGTTTTGGGGCTGGGGTGACCCTGGTGGGGCGGTGGCCCAAGGACCAGGTGACCCCATTGGGGGGGGGCAGCCCTCCCTCCAGGCCACTGGAAATCTTCCCCGGGGCCTTAAGGGCCCGTCTGCCCCTGCAACCAAGCCGCCATTCCTTGGAAGATTTACCACTGATGCTCGTCTATCATCACGGCTATGAGAGCGCAACGGGACGGCGGCGTTAACCAAAGGCCCATGACTCCGTGGGCAGAGCACACAACTTGGCATGCAGAAGCCCCCAGGTTTGCAGTGAAACGTTCACAGGTCGCAGGTGTTGGGAAAAGCCCAAATCTCTCTGCCCTTGACCCTGGAGGGCCACGGCCAGTCGGAGCAAGCAATACGGATCGATAGCCCAGCTAGGTCTAAGGCAGCCTCCTGCGTTCCTGCGAGCGTAAGCGCAACGCTTGGCCGCCAGTATAAAGTTCAGAATTGGGCAGCCCTGAAGGAATGGCAGGGAAGGGGCAGGACTCAAGTCTGGACTGTAAAGGTTCCTCCACCCGGGGCCCTACCCCTGGCGTTACACCAGCTGAGGGGACGAGGAAAGTCAAGAGACTTCCCCTCAAACAGGCGAGAAAGATCACGTGTGCGTGCACACACACACACATACACAGAGCAACGATGAGCAGACGGTGCCACCTCACTGCAGCCAGCAGCGATGCCAACCTCCAGGTGGTGGCTGGAGATCTCCTGGGATTACAATGGATCTCCAAGCAAAAGAAATCGGTCCTTCTGGAAGGTGGACTCTGTGGCACGATTAGAGATGTGAAGACTCGGGGGGAAACCGGAAAAATTCGGGGGGAACCGGTTTCCCCCCATTTTTTTCCTGAAGGCTTTTTGTTTTTCCGAAAAATTGGAAAAATTGAAAAAAGAAAAGAAAAAAATTGATTATGGAATGTTTTATTTTAACATGATGAATAAAATATTTTAAGACAAGGTGTTGAAATATTTTCCAAATCATTTCTTTTATTTATATATATATAAATAAAATCTGATATATGGTATCAGATTGATCTAATTTCTGTGCACTGAGGACAAGCAAGTCCTAGGTTACAAACTGAACTCTCCAATGCAAGAACAAGATGCATTTCTTCCTTTAGGAGGTGCGATTGTCAGAAGAAAATAAAAAAGTTTCCGTTTTGTTTTTGCATGTGGGTGGGTATTCTGTTTGTAATAATTGTTTGGATATACTATATTTTTAATATGCTAGTTGTGATAATGTCATGCCAAGTAAAAATGTCCATAGTCATATTTTATGTTCCTAAAGTAACAGAATGACTTTCAATCTAGAAAAGACAAAAGAAATGCTAATGTAGCATTTTTTTCCGATTTTTCCGAAAATTTCCGTTTCCCCCCGGAAAAAACTGGGTTTTTTCCCCGAGCTTCAAAACTTCAGGAAATTTTACATCTCTAGGCACGATACCTTGCTGAGGTCCCTCCTTTCCCCAAGCCCCATCCTCCTCAGGCTTCGCCCCCAAAATCTCCAGGGGTCTCCCAACCTGCAGTTGACAACCCTAGCAGCAAGTCACAGCTCTCTCTTTCTCTCTCTCTCTCTTTTTTGGCCATCAAATCACAACTGACTTAAGGAGACCCCGTAAGGCTTCCAAGGCAAAAGATGTTCAGAGGCGGCTTTGCCCTTGTCTGCCTCTGCGTGGCAGACCCCGGACTCCCTTGGAGGTCTCCCATCCAAGTACTAACCAGGGAATAGCTTCTGAGACCTGATGAGATCGGCCTATCCCGGTCAGGGCAGTCACACCTACAGCAATAGCCAAACCTTTCCTGGGATAGCCGTTATCTCAGACGGTATCAAGGAAAGGCACTTTGTGCAAAAACTGGGAGTTCCTTTCAGAAGCGGCAAGGGCAGACAAGGAACGCAGGAACATATTGCTAAACACCTGTCTCCTAAGGAACTCCGGAGCACAAACACCCAAGAGGACTCCATATTGCAGTTTGGTGTCGTGGTGATGTGCGCGGACTCTAATCTGGGAGAAGCAGGTTTGATTCCCCACTCCTCCACTTGCACCTGGCTGGATGGCCTTGGGCAAGCTGTAGTTCTGATAAGAGCTGTTCTTGAAAAAGAGCCGTTTCTGTCAGAGCTCTCTCAGCCCCACCTACCTCACAGGGTGTCTGTTGTGGGGAGGGGAAGGGAAAGGAGTTTGCAAGCCACTCTGAGACACCGTTGGGTAGTGAAGGGCGGGGTATAAATCCAAGCTCCTCCTCTTCTTCTTCTACCTCACAGGGTGTCTGTTGTGGGGAGGGGAAGGGAAAGGAGTTTGTAAGCTGCTCTGAGACACCTTCGGGTAGTGAAGGGTGGGGTATAAATCCAAGCTCTTCTTCTTCTTCTACCTCACAGGGTGTCTGTTGTGGGGAGGGGGAGGGAAACGAGTTTGTAAGCTGCTCTGAGACACCTTCGGGTAGTGAAGGGCGGGGTATAAATCCAAGCTCTTCTTCTTCTTCTACCTCACAGGGTGTCTGTTGTGGGGAGGGGAAGGGAAAGGAGTTTGTAAGCTGCTCTGAGACACCTTCGGGTAGTGAAGGGCGGGGTAGAAAACCAACCTCTTCTCTTCTTCTTCCAGCTGAGCTCCAAAGACCACACACCTCAGGCAGGTGAGGAAAAGATTCCATGGTTCAAATTTCAAGCATCTCCCATACACAACCTTACACTGAACACATGTATAACTGGCATGAACACGTGTACACCTTTTTGTAAGAAAGTCAGCATGCATTCACTTTACACATGAAACTGGGACCAGTACTTGGATAAATCTGACATTTGTGTCACACATTTTGCCGTACATGCACTGAATGTAACATGAGTTACTCAATGCACATATGAAGAAACATCAAGTGTACACTGCACACGGATGGTACGTGGACTCACTGTAACTTGTGAACCTGGCTAGTATATGGTATATGTATCACTAGGGAGGCAAATGATTGATAAGTTAATGGCAATAAAGAGGGAGAAACAGGAATTAGTGCTGGGTGTGTAATGATGCATTTGAAACAATGGGAATCATCATTTGCATTTTGCCTCTTCTGCAAGTTGCAAAAGATAAACGCCTTTGTTAATAAACATAAACTTTTCGTTTCCAGAAACTACCTAACCCAGTGGTGGCGAACCTATGGCACGGGTGCCAGAGGTGGCACTCAGAGCCCTCTCTGTGGGCACGCGTGCCATCGCCCCAGCCAGGCCCAGACCATCATTAAAGGGTCGAATTCTCTGCCAAATAATTTTAAGTAAATGAAAGCATTTGGGATTGCTTCCCTTACTTTGTTTGGATCATCTTAACTTAACGTATGAATTGTTTTTTCTAAAGTAAAACCTCAGTATTCAGGTTAAATTGCCGTGTTGGCACTTTGCGATAAATAAGTGGGGTTTGGGTCGCAGTTTGGGCACTCGGTCTCTAAAAGGTTCGCCATAACTGACCTAACCACTCCTGATTATTGCAAGTCAATTCTTGGGGCTCAGTGGACATTGCACCCTCAACGTTGCCCAGCAGGGGGCTCTCTTCCCCTAGGATCTGGGTTGAGGCACAACAAGCGCTGCACCACTTGGGAACTCCCTGCCATGGAAAAGGGAGGCAAGGTGCTTTGAAGCTTACAGAGGGGGTTCCCCCATGCTCTGGGAACAACACTCTGCCCCGGGGGCCAAAAAATGCACAAAGCGTCAGCAAAGCAGAGATGTGTCTCTGCAAAGAGATAACCATTTGCCCAAACCCGCCAAGGGCAAGGTGTACAGCGAGTGCTAAAATATGAGCCGGGTATTGAAGTGTGCGAGACACAAGCTGTATGTGTGGAGGCAGGGGCCTGCAGTCCCGTGAAGGGAGCGGACTCCCTAACTCTGGATTGGGTAAAGAACTTCCAGGCAGCGAGGACACAAAGGGTTAAAGGGCCCAAACAGCTTGTTAATGTTGCTCCAACGCCGGGGATCAGATGGGGAGGTAGGCAGCAGTGTTCCCTCTAAGCCGAGTTAGTGTGAGCTAGCTCAGTTTTTTAGCCTCCAGCTCACGCATTTTTGTCTTAGTTCAGGAAGGATGGCTCCAGAGCAAACTAATTTATGCAGTAGTCAAATCGCTCGCTCACAACTTGAATGCCAGTAGCTCACAAAGTAGAATTTTTGCTCACGAGACTCCACAGCTTAGAGGGAGCATTGCCAGGTAGTGTTCCCTCTAAGGTGCGTTAGTGTGAGCTAACTCACAGGTTTTTAGCCTCCGGCTCACACATTTTTGTCTTGGCTCAGGAAGGAAGGCTCCAGAGCAAACTAATTTATGCAGTAGCCAAACTGCTCGCTCACAACTTTCATGCCAGCAACTCACAAAGTAGAATTTTTGCTCACAAGACTCCACAGCTTAGAGGGAGCACTGCAGGCAGGGATGCCGAGGTCAACAAGGGTAATGTTAAGGTTAGGCTAGAGATGTGAAGCTCCCTTCTCTTTCCCTCGACCTGCTATAGTCTATTGTGTATGAGAAGTCATTTTCCCTTGTAATGTGCTTCAGTTTGTTAAGTTGTAGTAAATAAAGTCTTCCCTGTTTAAGAAAGCAGACCAGCATTCAACAGAGAGAGGGGAGGGGGTTGGTAGTTGGGAAGCTGCAGGTGCTCAGACAGCCTTCACTGGTGTTTCCTGGGCCAGTTTGGTGTAGTGGAGAGCCAGTTTGGTGTCGTGGTTAAGTGCACAGACTCTAATCTGGGAGAACCGGGTTTGATTCCCCACTCCTCCACTTGCACCTGGCTGGATGACTTTGAGCAAGCCGTAGTTTGGATAAGAGCTGTTCTTGAAAAAGAGCAGTTTCTGTCAGAGCTCTCTCAGCCCCACCTACCTCACAGGGTGCCTGTTGTGGGGAGGGGAAGAGGAAGGAGTTTGTAAGCCGCTCTGAGACTCCCCTTGGGTAGCAAAGTGCGTGGTATAAATCCAATCTCTTCTTCTTCTTCTTCTAGTAAACATAAAAGGATCAGTTTTCGTTTGGGATGGTGGCATCCAAAGGACACGCACACACACACACATGCAAACTAAGATGGGTCTGACACTCCATAGCACCAGAACCACCCAACCTAGCAGAGCAGTTGAAGCTCTGATGGCAGCAGAAGGGTTATGGGCCCAGTTAAGTCATTTCCCCAACTGCCATTTTCTCTTTCACGCTGTGCTAGTTTTTACTTCCACCCTTGAGAAAATCTCAGATCAGGGCAATCCTGGCTGAAATCCCTTCTCATCCACAAAGCCTGCTGGGTGACGTCACACCAATCACTGCATCACAGTCTATCTCAGCTCATACAACTGTTGAAAGAAAGGCTGTGTGGGAAAAGACTGGGCTGTTTACCTGTAGCTGACGTCCTCCGAGTGGCTCTCTGTGCAGTCACACAGATAGCATCTCAAGCATGTGCAGAGTCCAGTCAGAGAAACATCTAGAGCTCGTCTGGTCTGAAATTTTAGAACACCCCCGGGCCTGAGATTCCACTGGACGCTACCCCTATCGTTGGATGGGGTTTGGATTACCACCATTTCAGTTGGGTTAATTGCAACTGGTGTTGTTTTAACTTGCATAGTATTTATTGTTTTAACTTGGTTGTTCATGCCATTTTAATGTTGTTAGCCACCTTGAGCTAGATATCTGGAAAGGTAGGATATAAATATAAACAATAAATAAATAAAAATTAAAAAATAAGCTGGAAAAAGAACACACCACTGTAGCCCTGGCTTCATCCATCCCAAGCAAAAGATAGAGCTTCTAGTGTCCTGGCCCCACTGGTGGATCTCCTGATGGCACCTGGTATTTTTGGCCACTGTGTGACAGAGTGCTGGACTGGATGGGCCATTGGCCTGATCCAGCATGGGCTTCTCTGATGTTCTTATGACATGTTCAAAAAGTGTGGCGCTGTCCTTCCAGCTCAGTTCTTCTTCCCAAGACACAACAAGTAAAAAGAGGAGCACCCATTGCAGGGGAGGTGTGCAGGTCACGCGACCACAGAGATGACCTCTTGAAGAACACCAGTTATAAGTGAGCAACCTCTTCTCCTTCTTCTTCTTGGCCTCTGCGCATCACGCTGATGGAGTAAGACACGCAACCTGCTCTACCTGTGGTGGGATCAGGTGTGTTTCACTGGAACAAGGCATTTGGTACTGCCTGACCAAACACGGCATGCCTCCTAACGCAAAAACTCATGGCACACTGATGCATAAAGGTTAAGAGTCAGCCCTAAGGGCACAACGCAGCTAAGGTTACGGCAACCAGAAATACTGTTTTCAATGACAACAAACAGAGGCTGCAGGCTGCCATCTGCTAAAAAGAACTAATTGAACATTCCAAAGGGGGGGGGGAGTAGCCGCCAGAAGACAGAACCTCAGAAAACCTTTAATAAACCTGTTTAACAACTGCCTGGGAAAACAACAAAGAAGCAGCAAAGGGAGAGAGCACAGTTCTAGCCACCAGGTGCGCACACAATGTGGAGATCACAAGACCTTGATTGCAAAAGGACCACAGATATTCTAAGCCCTGAATGCACTGGGCAGTCCAAATGGGGTGAAGATGGGGCATAAAGGCAGAGGTGTTTCCATGTGGAGGATGAACATCTTAATGTTTCCTGAGATTTATGTATTTATTATTTTGATTTATACTCCGCCCTTCCCGCAAGCGGAGTGCATTAGAGGATAGATTTGGAGTGCATTAGAGAATAGCTGGAACAGATTCTCCATCGAGTGAGGTTCCGTTTGGCAAGTTCTGGATGAAAAACGGATCCTCCATCTTGATGCGGCAGGTTCCTGAAATGAGGAAGGTGTAGGAAGTTTCCTCAGTCCAGATAAAGACTGGATAGAAACTACCTGGCGTGATCAAAATGGCGTTAAAATTCAGTCTGTTTGGGCCAACCCTTCATAATCTGCGTCATGACACTGGGAATGAGTGGAAGGGGGGGGGGGACACACAGAAGAAGGCCTTCCTCTAAGACATTACGAATCATTCTCCTTCCTGAGCTGCAGAATGTCGTGCACTTCCTCCTGTTGGGTCTGTGAAACAAACATGGCTTGTTTCTGGATGGCCCCAGGTGATAGATCCAAAAGATGGAAAAGTTTAAAGACCCTTCGTTGAACACTGAGGCTACTCTGCTGAGGTGACTGGCCTCCACGTTCTGACAACTGGGCTATGTGGTCAGCTGTGATGTCTAATAATGTGCTTGCAATGGTTGCAGGCAAGGAAGCAGAGACAGGTCAACCCTGTGGACCCCCCACTTGTCGATATAACACATTGATACAACATTGAAGAAGAGACCGAAGAAGAAGAGATTGGATTTATATCCCGCCCTTCACTTGGAGTCTCAGAGCGGCTTACAATCTCCTTTCCCCTCCCCACAACAGACACCCTGTGAGGTGGGTGGGGGGCTGAGAGAACTCTGACACAAACTGCTCTTTCAGGAACAGCTGTGCCAGAGCTCGTGACTGACCCAAGGTCACATCAGCAGGTGCAAGTGGACGAGTGGGGAATCAAACCCGGTTCTCCCAGATTAGAGTCCGCACACTTAACCACGACACCAAACTGGCTCTCTTTGTCCACTGAGATCTGGACCTATTTGTTACCTAGAATCAGACAGAAGACACTGATGGAACTGTAGGTCAGCAGTAGTTCCAAAATGTTGATAGGGCGCATGGCTTCCCAAGGAGCCCACAGCTGACTCAGTGACCTTGACAGTTGGCATCCTAACCCCACAGTGAGGTGACGTGTCAGAAATGACCAGGGAGCAAACAGGACCTCTCTCACGAGCTGCTCTGGAGAGATCCACCACTGCAGTGATGCCCAGCACACAAGGACGATGGCGGAGAGCAGGTTTGAACGTGCAACTGAACCAAAGTCGGAAAGAGCACATGTGGAGTCTTGCCAGAGGTGTTAGTGCCATGGTGGACACCGGGTCGCCAAGAATGCGTCAAACCAAAAGAGGAGGCTGATCAAGAAGAAGAGTGAGACAGATGCCAGTTATAAGCTCCGTTTCAAGAGCAAAGGCACAGCCGTCTCCGGAGTCAAGAAGCTTCCCTATGAAGGGATTCTGGAGGACGGACCTTCAAGTCCGAGGTTCTACAGGAGACGGAGAAGGGAGCAGAGGTGGTGAAGGAGAGCTATTTGGGAGCTGTCTGTAATCAGTCATCAACACATGGATAATTGTGCCACGGCTGCTATGGTTGGCATGCATTTGGTGAAAACATGTGGTGCTGTTAAGAGGCAAAATGGCAGGACTCTGTACTGAAAGGAGCCAAGGCCTATGGCAAAGCAAAAGAATTTGCAGTGCTGGGGATGAATGCCAATACGGGGGGGGGGGGGGGGGAAGTCGAGTCCGACTCTTCGTGACCCCATGGACCAGATCACGCCAGGCCTTCCGGTCTTCCCGCCGTCCTCTGAAGTTGGCTCAACTTCATGTTCGTTGCATCGATGACACTGTCTAACCATCTCATCCTTTGCCGTCCCCGTCTTCTTTGACCTTCAATCTTTCCCAGCATCAGGGTCTCCTCCAGTGAGTGCTCCCTTCTCATTGGGTGGCCAAAGTATTTGAGCTTCAGTTTCATTATCTGGCCTTCCAGGGAACAGTCAGGGTTGATTTCTTTTAGGATTGACTGATTTGATCGTCTTGCAGTCCAAGGGACTCTCAAGAGTCTTCTCCAGCACCATAGTTCAAAAGAATCGATTCTTCGGCGCTCGGCCTTCCTTATGGTCCAACTCTTGCAGCCATACATGACTACTGGGAATACCATTGCTTTCACCGTCTTCTTAGACCTTCAATCTTTCCCAGCATCAGGGTCTTCTCCAGTGAGTGCTCCCTTCTCATTTGGTGGCCAAAGTATTTGAGCTTCAGTTTCATTATCTGGCCTTCCAGGGAACAGTCAGGGTTGATTTCTTTTAGGATGGACTGATTTGATCTCCTTGCAGTCCAAGGGACTCTCAAGAGTGTTCTCCAGCACCATAGTTCAAAAGAATCTATCCCATTCTGAATTTCTTTGTGGTGAATGAACTGATTGACCCCTCCAAGGAAGAGGGCCTGGCACGACTGGTCATCGCCTGGGTACAAGTAGCTGGAGTGGTATTCTCTTTGTCTCCGAGGCCAGAACAGGCTCTTTGAAAGAGGATAATTTTTCAATTGGGAAGAGGGATGACGGCAAGGGTGGTGGGTGGGATGGCATTGAACGCTACAGCATAGCGGATCCAAACAACAGTGAGCAAACACGAGTCTCGTGTGATGGGCTCCTATGCTGACGGGTGGCGCTACACCATAGGCGCGAGGGATATGGCCAGAGAAGACGTTTTCGATGGATTGCAGTGAGAGACTGGGACTTAGAGAAGGCTTTCAGGATGGAAGAGAGCAGAAAGAGAGCCATTTTGGTGTGGTGGTTAGGAGCGCGGACTCTTAATCTGGGAGAACCAGGTCCGAGTCCCCACTCCTCCATATGCAGCTGCTGGTGTGACCTTGGGTCAGTCACAAGTTCTCTCAGAGCTGTTCTCTCAGGAGGAGTCCTCGAAAGAGCTCTCTCAGCCCCACCCACCTCACAGGGTGTCTGTTGTGGGGAGGGGAAGGGACAGGGATTGTAAGCCGCTCTGAGACTCCTTTGGGTAGTGAAGGGCGGGGTATCAATCCAATCTCTTCTCTTCTTCTACTTGCAACCTTGACATGGGTGGTTACCACGAGTGCTGCCTTGGAGGGCGTGGGCCCACGGAAAGGCCCATCAAATGGGGGGTGGATCATAGCAGTTTGGCCCATTGTAGAGTGTCATCTGTTTTAGGAGGAGGCAGGCCTTTCCCTTGGAATGTGTGCCCTGCCCTCAGGGACTCAGAAGGGTCACAAGCAAGCATGGTGGGTGTAAGACAGAAGCAATACTGTGTGCAATTCTGGTCACCACACCTTAAAAAGGATATTGTAGCTTTGGAAAAAGTGCAGAAAAAGGTAACTGGAATGATAAAAGGGTTGGAACACTTTCCCTATGAGGAAAGGTTAAAGCGCTTAGGGCTCTTTAGCTTGGAGAAACGACGACTGAGGGGTGACATGATCGAGGCTTATAAGATTATGAATGGGAAAGAGCAGGTAGAGAAAGAGGTACTTTTCTCCCTTTCTCACAATACAAGAACTCGTGGGCACTCCATGAAATTGCTGAGCGGTCGGGTTAGAACGGATAAAAGGAAGTACTTCTTCACCCAAAGAGTGCTTAACACTTGGAATTCACTGCCACAGGAAGGGGTGGCGGCTACAAGCATGGACGGCTTCAATAGGGAATTGGATAAGCATACGGAGCAGAGGTCCATCAGCGGCGATTAGCCACAAGGTATAGCTAGGGGCTCTGGGGCAAGTGATGCTCTGTCTTCTTGGTGCCTGGGGGGGTCAACAGTGGGAGGGCTTCTAATGTCCTGGCCCCACTGGTGGACCTCCTGATGGCACCTGGTATTTCTGGCCACTGTGAGACACAGAGTGTTGGACTGGATGGGCCTTTGGCCTGATCCAACATTGGCGTCTCTTATGTTCTTATGTTAAGCACTTGCCAGCAGCTTTGCTCTGCACTCTGCTGGATGACAAGCGCTGCTGCCGAGTTGTTGCTCGGCTAAAGGCAGCACCTAACCCTGAAGGGCAGTCGCCAACGGATATTTATCTTGAGGGCAATGGTCCAACAGGGGCACCGTGTTTTCCCGGAGTGGATGCTCGTAGCGAACCAGAAACTCAGTATGCATAGCTATTTTTAGGAAGACGGCTGTGGGGGGTGGGGAACTCAGGACCCCGATTGTCAACGATGCAACCCTCCCTCTCTGTAGTGCGACCGTCAAGCTTCCGCCCACATTTTCTGTCCTCGCCCCAGCCTGGAGGAACAAGCTCCCTCTCGAGATCAGGGCCCTGCGGGATTTGTTACAATTCTGGAGGGCCTGCGAGACGGGGTTCTTCCCAAACCTATCTTGGCCTCCCCGGCTGACAATGCTGGCCAGATGGAAGCAGCCAAAACCGAGCATCGTTGTCGAGGCAAATCCACCCAGACGATGTTTGGGGCTTGTGCTTTAACAAAAATATATTATTTATTTATTATTCAGATTTATATCCCGCCCTCCCCAGTGGGCCCCGGGGGGCTAACAATAAGGGCACAAAGCCATAATGAAATAGTTAAAAGCAGGATAAAACAATACAAAATTACAACACAGTGCGGGTGCTCCGAAAGATCACAGTTCCAAGATGGGTTCTGGAAGATGGACCCAGAACAACGAAGCAAGTTCCAGGATGCTGCTGCCTTCCGATATTCGGCCCAGGGCCATCATGCACCCCGATGGCAGCCCACACTTTGTGGTAGCGGTGCAGTGGTGGTACAATGGCAGCGGCGGCTCCTACTCAAAAGCCTGGCGGAAGAGCTCCGTCTTGCAGGCCCTGTGGAACTGCACAAGGTCCCGCAGGGCCCGGATCTCCTCCGGGAGCTCATTCCACCAGGTACGAGCCACCACCAAAAAGGCCCTGGCCCTTGGTCACCGCGAGTTTGACGTCCCTGGGGCCTGGGGTAACCAAAAGATGTTGGGGCCCCGACCATAGTGCCCTTGGGGGAACATATGGGGAAACAGAGTCAATCTTTTCTTTTTTATCTTGTAGTTTGAAAATGACTCCTTCTGGAATTAACCATCTGTAGACAATGCTGTTTGTTTGAAGAAAAAGGATTAAATCTTTATATTTCTTTCTCTTTTGCCTTATTTCGAATGGAAGGTCTTTTAGAATCCTGATGGTGTTGTCCCCGATTTTCAAGGGTGCTCCTGTAGTTGCTTTCAGGATAGAATCCCTCACGTGTCGCTTTGAGAATCTAGCCACTATTTCCCCAGGCAGATTATTCTTTTTGATGTACACGAAATAGGACCTATAGACCACATCCATTTCGCTTGCAAGATACTCCGCTTTCAAATCTGTAACTGGGGCTAATGCTTCACTCAGGAGTTGCTTTAGATTCTCACCTTTTAATTCTGGGACCCCTTGAAACCGTAGGACCAAATTTTCTTTCTCCATTTGCAGCTGTAAAAGTTGTGATTCTTCAGAGACTTGCTTTTTTCCCAGCTTTTGCACCTTTTTCTTAACTTTTTTGACATTGGCGTCCATTTCCTTCACCTTCTCAGCCATTTGCTCCGTTATTTTTAAAGTCTCAGTCAGTTGGAGCTGCTGAGTTGCTAGATTCTGATTTAAATTCGTCAGCTGTTGTTCGATGTTAGTCATCTGGCCCAGGAGAGGGCGCAAGGACTCTGCCAACATTTTGGAGAGCTTGGTGGTCTCTTCCAGTCGAGGGCTCAAGATTCCGGCTGGTTTCACTTTTACTGGTTTGTCTTTCTCTGCCCTCTTCCCCGCCATCTTTATGGATTGTTTACTTTTATGAAAACTTGCTAAAGTCTCTGAAATACACCCATACGCTTATCTGCGCTCTGGTAAGTCTCTCAAAACAGATTTCAATGCTTTTTCTTCCGCTCCCCCCTAAGTATTTTGTTGTTTAGTTCATGCGTATGGGAGGGGCCCCTCCCCCGCTCGCTTTTTTTGCCGTTCCCAGGGGGTAGCTTTCTTTTTACATTCTCATTTCGCTTTAAACCCGACTCACAGTTCATTGTTGGTCATACACCCTTGCTCGGCATATGTTTAAAACGCTCGATCTCCAACGCTTGTCCCGGTCAGCGGCTCTAGATCCATACGGACACTCAGCGGCAGGACAGTTGGGGCAGAGGGGCACCTCGATTCCCCAGCATTGCGCTGGCGAAGAGGCTGCCCCTCAAAAGCCCCATGACTAGAGCCTTTTGCCAAGGCTCCGGGAGGGGTAGCGACCTGTCGCCCCTCCTCCTTTCCGCTGGTGCGCAGATCACATCCCCGGGAGGTCTGGGAGATGCGTCTGCCAGCATGTCGCCATAAACCGGAAGCCCCAGCCCCTCTTTTCATAGACCAGCCCCATGGGGTACTACAGTGCTGCCTTCTGGGGGCACCGTGAAGACTGAGAGTCATACCCAGTTCTTTGAACCCTTAAAATGTGTTGCATTACTGCACAGCAAAAGCCTCTGGTTTTAAAGAAATGGCAAGAACAGAAATAAATACCATCACAAAACAGTTAACGCATCTATCTGCCCAACTTGTTCTTGGTAACTGGGGAATCTAAGTTTTCCACAGAAACTGCACAGTTAATGCCTAAGGAGATATCATATGTACAAACCAAGGATGTTCAGAGAAAAAACAAATGTAACACATTTAAAACAAAAGTAGTGGATAATTTATTCCTCAGTGGAAAGCTGAATTTGTAGAGATAGGGGCCAAGTACTGCGGCAGAAAGAGCTAGAATCCAGCACTGCTCCAGCTATTATACACTGATGTTGTTGGGGGAAATTGTAGAGGGGGAAAAACCCCAAGCCACTACATGCTAGTTTAGCAAGTGAAATTCAAACTACGTTTTCACGAGTTTTCAAATGGAGGCCATTCAAAGACACACAAACACAGAATGAGAGCATTTCCCAGTGTTTAGTGCAACAGTCTTTCAAAACTACATTTTGTGGCAGTTTGTGCTGATGCATCTGGTAAATTTTACCCTCTTACATCTATTGTTTTGATACAGGGCTTTTTTTGTAGAAAAAGCCCAGCAGGAACTCATTAGCATAATAGGCCACACCCAACAGCAGGAACTCATTAGCATATTAGACCACAGCCCTGACAGCACAGCTCATTAGCATATTAGGCCACACACCCGCGTTACCAGAGGTGTGGTCATCCAGCCACGCCCACCTTTTGCTTCTTATTCTGTTGACCTTGTTTGTTGTCCAAACCCAGGGTTTTTTTGTAGCAGGAACTCCTTTGCATGTTAGGCCACACACCCCTAATGTAGCCAATCCTAATGCGTTTCTGCTGTTGGGTGTGGCCTATTATGCTAATAAGTTCCTGCTGGGCATGGCCAACTTGGGAGCCAGCCGGAACTCCGTTCCTGTGCGTTCCTGCCTAAAAATAGCCCTGGTTTTGAAGTTACAGAAGGCGGTTGTTACCTATAGTTCACAGGCATTCATTTATTCCAGAAGTCTGTGAAATGTTGATCTGTCAGCAAGCTGTTTATTTAACATCCACATTTCCTGTTTGCTGGTTTAACACAGAACTTAGTACTTTCACTGGCCTACTTGGCATACATCTGGCCTACATTCAGAGGAATCCCATTTTGCAAGCAACTCTTGCAAAGCCACAGAAGAGCCACAGTTCTCAGAAGCAACTAACAAGATGCACCAAGTAGAGGAAAAACTACTGACCCTTGGTCCATACCGGGGGGGGGGGGGGTGTAATCAAAAGCCTATTCACACCATTATATGTAATGACTGTAGTAATCAGTTTATTACACAGATTAATTATTCTTGAACGTACAAGCTCCAAGGGAGCAGTTGGGTCTTTAAATATACACAAGTCTGTCAAATGAATTTTTACCCTTACATCCAGAAAGACCTAAGCAGTTAAAAACTTAAGAAAATAAGAGCTATTAGCTATGTTAACTGAGAAAACACATACAAACCAAAATTTTTCAATGCTGACCAGTTAAACTCAGACCTTCGACACGGGATGTGGGCACGGTTTGATCTTGTTGGGTCATACATTTACCTAAGTAGGTCCTTCAGAATAAAATACAGAAACAGCTTCAAGTTCTTCATATCAGTTTTCATTGCAGTTATGAGTTTAAAAGCATTCCAATTTCCTTTTTTTTAAAAAAAGAGGTCATTTTTCAAGTCACAGAAAGCCCCCAAGAAGCACACGAACCCCCCCCCCCCGCCCCCCCCCCCCCCGCCCCCCCCCTTTTTCTTTCCCCATTTACACCCC
>NW_015169264.1:165249-169348 GCF_001447785.1 Gekko japonicus
CCGGCCCCCCACCCTCCCGGCCACCTTCTGTTCTCTTACCCAATTGAAATCGCTTAGGAATGCTTTTACGCTCACAACTATATTTTTGACTGAAGAACTGGCTTTTCACACACATTTCTTTGCTAGGAGTCAATGTTGGTATGGAATACAGTATTTCGTTGTTCCAAGTATGTACAACACGCAGCACTGCTGTATCAGGTAAACATGTGCACAGGGGAAGATGAGGCGTGGGCTCATAGAAAGCAGTCAAATGGAAATCAAAAGGACTTTCTCTTTCAGAGTTCCCCTAGCTTTATTTGTAGAGGTTATCCAATAATTTCTTTAATTACATCGCATACTTCTGAGTCCATTCTCGAGCTATTCTGTTGTACCTGTGTACGTAAAGACAAGACAATTAATGAAGTGAAAATTCAGCAAGCAATAGCTGTTCCTAGTTCAGGGCCTAACTCTGTACCAAAAACTAAACGTCCCTCTAACTCTGCTGCAAAGTACGAACTCTGGCAGACAACAAATTGCTTTGATCATCAGACACAGTAGCAGGGGTGTCGAACTCACTGGAAATGTTTTAAAGTTAAAAAAAATTTTTAATTGTGTTTGTCTGTGTCCTTTATAAAGTTTATACCTCTGCTGCCTGGCATTACCTTTTACGACACACGTGGCCCAGCCCAACAAGGTCTCATTTATGGCAGACCCGGCCCTCATAACAAATGAGTTCGACACCCCTGGAAGTAGACAGTCTCCACTGTAGAACATTTCACATAGCAAACACCTGCTGCTTGACTTTGCACTGGGTAAAACGGCACAATATCGAGACGGGATTATTTGAGCTCTTGTGTTTAACTCTGGACCGTCAGCTGTACAATTCTGTCATCTGTTGTGGAGAGGCCGAGAATCAGAGAATGCCACCTCCACACATTTTATTACACTCAAGACTCGTGTTCCCTGTGCAGAGGATGCTTAGGTGTTGCCTGTTTCAGCCAGCTAAAACGGGGGTCCCGACGTTTTTGTGCCTGCAGGCACCTTGGGAACTTTCAAACAGCATGGCGGGTGCAACCACAAAATGGCTGCCAGTCCAGTGTTCCCTCTAAGCTGAGCAAGTGTGAGCTAGCTCACAGCTTCTTAGCCTCTGGCTCACACATTTTTGTCTTGGCTCAGGAGAGATGGCTCCAGAGCAAACTAATGTATGCAGTATCCAAACCGCTCGCTCACCACTTTAATGCCAGGAGCTCACAAAGTAGAATTTTTGCTCACAGGACTCCACAGCTTAGAGGGAGCATTGCCTGCCACCAGTGTTCCCTCTAAGCTGAGTGAGTGTGAGCTAGCTCACAGCCTTTTAGCCTCTGGCTCACACATTTTTGTCTTGGCTCAGGACAGATGGCTCCAGAGCAAACTAATGTATGCAGTATCCAAATCGCTCGCTCACCACTTTAATGCCAGGAGCTCACAAAGTAGAATTTTTGCTCACAGGACTCCACAGCTTAGAGGGAGCATTGGCTGCCACGGGAGGTGGAGCCGGCCATAAAACAGCTGCTGCAGCTTATTTACAGTCACGTAAGTGAAGATCCTTATGTGTTTTTAAAAAAAATCTACCCAGCCAATCAAATTCTCAGCACCCTCTCAGAAGGCTTGCTGGGCAAAAGACCTACCTGGCCTTGCTCCCCTTCTAAAAAAAGGCTTGGCGAGGCACCGGAAGAGGTGCTGGCGGGCCCCATGGCACCTGTGGGCCCCACACTGGGGACCCCCCTGAGCTAAAGCGATGTTAATGCAGCAGCCTCTCTGTTCTCACTGGGAAAGTATGGAAGGGAATCCTTAAAAATGGGCTGAACAACTTTTTGCGACACTGTGAGCACCTGGATTCTACCCACTGTTACTCCAGCGGTTACTCAAGTGGCCAGATGTGCATTTGTCACCAATGTTCCCTCTAAGCTGTGAAGTCCTGTGAGCAAAAAATCCACTTTGTGAGCTACTGGCATTAAAGTTGTGAGCAAGCCATTTGGCTACTGCATAAATTAGTTTCCTCTGGAGCCATCCTTCCTGAGCTAAGACAAAAACGTGTGAGCCGGAGGCTAAAAAACTGTGAGCTAGCTCACACTAACCCAGCTTAGAGGAAACACTGGTCACCTCCAATGTTCCCTCTAAGCTGTGGAGTCTTGTGAGCAAAAATTCTACTTTGTGAGTTACTGGCATTAAAGTTGTGAGCAAGCGATTTTGGCTACTGCGTAAATTAGTTTGCTCTGGAGCCATCCTTCCTGAGCTAAGACACAAATGTGTGAGCTGGAGACTAAAAAACTGTGAGCTAGCTCACACTAACTCAGCTTAGAGGGAACACTGTTTGTCACTTATGACCACTGAGACCCCCTCCAAGCCCCCACCTCTTTCGTGGCAGCATCAATCCTCCCTCTGCAGCTTAAAAGTAGAAACGGCGGGACCCAAAAGAGGCAAGTGGTAAAACAGTTACTTGCAAAGCCACAGGGAGCATTGACCAGACTGATTTACTGGATAAACCAGTCCAATCAAGAAGTCAGTCGTACTATTGACTTTACTGCTTTTGGCAGCCTTGCATTACATTTCCAGATGGAACATAATCTGCTATTTGGTGAGCAGTTCTCTTCAGCACGAAAGAATGACAAGATGTACCAACTGCACAGAGCTAACAGTAGATGAAAGCATACATCTCTCTCTGTGTAGACGGCCTTCCAAGTTCTTTGTCCGTTCTCACTTACGGTTCCAGCTGCTTAAAAGCAGTTTGGCTTCGATACTCACTTTTCTCTATCTGTTTTGTAGATCCGTGCAATCTCAGGCACTAAGGGGTCATCTGGATTGGGATCACACAACAGAGAACAGATGGACAAAAGTACTGGAGGAAGAAACACGTGGCGTTAGGATTTTAAGCCCAGTAAAAGAACTGTAAGAAACAAGCCGTTCCTCACTTAGCACCTACTTTTTTTTTGCTGAAGAAAGAGCTGAAAACTGCTAACAGCTTACAGCTTTCAAACAATTCTGATGGGGGGGGGGTTTGGCTCCCCGCCCACCATCTGAAACATGAGATCTCCCTGGCGTTAAATTGTCATGGATTAGCCCTTGGATTTCAAAACCTACCCATGAACCCCTGGGGTGATAGAAGCAGGCTCTGGAAACAGGCATCCATGGTTGCCAGGACCCTTGGTGGGCCTCCCGAAAGGTCTACGATGAGATGGAGCTTTAGGGGAACCGGATCTTTCTGCTTCAGCCACTAGCAAATATGTTTGCTGGTGGTGGTGGTGGTGGGGAATTAGGACAGATGAAGAAGAAGAGATTGGATTCATACCCCGCCCTTCACTCGGAGTCTCAGAGCGGCTTACAAACTCCTTTCCCTTCCCCTCCCCACAACAGACACCCTGTGAGGGAGGTGGGGCTGGGAGAGCTCTTTCCAGAACTGCTCTTTCAAGGGCAGCTCTGACAGAACTATGGCTTGCCCAAGGTCATCCAGCAGCTGCGAGTGGAGGAGCGGGGAATCGAACCCAGATTAGAGTCCGCACACTTAACCACGACACTAAACCTCTCCACCACTTTACATGTAATGCTGTCTGTTGGGTTTTAGATTCGGGGACAAAAATCCTATGGCCGCTGGGTTTTAACCTACAACCATCGTTCCCTGCCATTCCCCCAACAACCTCCTATAATGAGCAAAAATGTACTGCCAAGGAAGAGGGCGGCAGCACAAAGTGGGCTGGGCAACGAATGTGAGGAAGAGAAACAGCAGACGGCCTCCCTTCCCCAACAAATACACACTCTAGAACCTCTGTAGGATGCAGCCCACTATATAAAGCAAGCTGTCGTTAAAACACGAGAGGCACAGAACCGACCGACTAGGCATTCTGCACTACAAGACCCACAGATCTCTTCGTCCTGTTTCCAATACGACACTTTGCTTTAAGCATTATTGCCCCTTTAACTATGCAACGCACATAAGCATGCCCTAATCCTACAGCTACTTCTGGAGATGGGTTCTTACGCTAAACACACCTCAACAGTCAGCCAAATAGCCTGTTTTGTTTTCCTTCTTTTTCAGTATTAGGTCTAACGGCACCCAGCCACACTAAGATGCAGGTTTCCGACA
>NW_015169264.1:169403-196560 GCF_001447785.1 Gekko japonicus
GCAACGACTCTCACAAAATTTCAACGAGGTTCACAGGTATGACTGTTTTGTTCATTTTGAACTGGGATGCTTATCTGTGTCAAGCCGGACTTCTGGTACCTAAGGTGCAGATCAATTTCCCTATAGTCCCAGCTTTCTTTCCCTGACACACACATAAGTTTATGGACATCAATCTTGTGTCCTTCTACTTTCCACCCTTTTCTGGGCCAAGATACCTACACTTTCAAAACTGGTGGGGTGCCACCTTGTTGCACTTTAACCAGCAGTTTCCAGCCGTCTCGCCTCCTTTCTAGTTTATGTTATACATAGAAATCCCTTTCATACTAAAACCAGTGTGATATAGCGATTAGGGTGACAGACAAGGACCTGGGAGACGGGTTCAAATCACCACTGGGCCATGAAGCGCGGCGGGTGACCTTGGGCCTGTTGCACACTTCCGGCCTAACCTAACGGACATGTGGATAGAATGGAGGAGGAATAATGCATGCCGCCCTGTGCTCTTTGCAGAAAGGGCTGACCTTGACTGCAGTTATCGTATAAAGCAGGGGTGGCTTGGGAGCCACATGCGGCTCTTTCACACACATTGTTGGACCTGTTGGCCGCGTTCGACATGGTCGACCATCAGCTACTGGTCCACCGCCTCGCCGGCATTGGGATTCAGGGGCTTCCCTTGCAATGGCTCGTCTCCTTTCTCCAAGGCCAGGGATAAAGGGCCGTGCTAGGGGAATAGCTTTCCCAACGGCACTTGACTGTGGAGTGCCTCAGGGGGCTGTGCTAACCCTGATGCTGTTTAACATCTAACATGCGCCCCCTTGCCCAGATACATGGGCTGGGGTGTCATCAGTATGCTGATGACACCCAGCTCTATCTTGCTGTTGGGCAGCCGGTCCAACTCCAAACCGGAAGATCTCGACCGGGAGCTACAGGACATGGTTGGTTGACTTAGGCTGAGCCGGCTGAAACGGAACCCGTCGAAGACGGCGGTCCTGTGCCTGAGTCGGAGCAGACCAAGGGTAGGGATCCCCCTCCCGACCTTCGATGGGGCTCCGCTGGTGCCAGCGCTGGAGGTTAGGAGTTTGGGAGTGCTCCTGGATGCCTCCTTGACAATGGAGGCCCAGGTAGCAGCCACTGCCAAGTCGGCCTTTTATCATCTTCGGCTGGTTCCCTTCCTTGAACGCAACGACCTGACAACAGTGATCCATGCGATGGTCACCTCGAGGTTGGACTACTGTGATGCTCTCTACATGGGGCTGCCCTTATCGTAAATTCGGAAGCTACAGCTGGTGCAAAATGCTGCAGCCAGGCTGTTAATGGGCCTCCCAATGCGGGAGCACATCCAGCCTGTGCTGAAGGCATTGCACTGGCTACCGATAGCATACCGAGTTTGCTTTAAGGTGCTGGTTCTTACCGTTAAAGCCTTTTATGGCCAGGGACCTACATACCTGAGGGACCGCCTTTCCCCACATGCTCCCCAGAGAGCACTGCGATTAGGGTCTCAACATCGACTCACTCTTCCCAGGCCAAAGGGTGCCAAGCTGGCTACAACCAGGGCCAGGGCTTTCTTGGTGGTGGCTCCGCTCTGGTTGAATGAGCTCCCAGAGATCGGGGCCCTGTGGGACTTTATGCAGTTCCGCAGGGCTTGCAAGATGGAGCTGTTCTGCCAGGTGTTCAACTAGGAGCCGCCCCGGGGGAGAATGCCCTGCCCCTGGAAATCTTAAAGCAGCCTGAGCCACCCATATAATGTTAGATCGATATCGACCACTAGGACGGCATGGAAGTTGAGCGCCGTCTTAGACGTAATGTTAAACTGATATCTGTTATTGGAAATCGGATTATTATTGTTAGCACCTTTTAATATTGTTATTGTTATGGTCTTAAGATTGCTATTTTCTGCATTGTAATTTTTATGTTGTTGTAAGCCGCCCTATGTTTATGCTGTTGTAAACCTGCCAACCTAGCAGTTCGAAAGCAAGAAATTGCAAGTAGATAAATAGGTACCACTTCGGTGGGAAGGGAACAGCGTTCCGTGCGCCTTGGTGTCTAGTCATGCCGGCCACATGACCACGGAAACGTCTTCGGACAGCGCCGGCTCTTCGGCTTGGAAACGGAGATGAGCACCACAACCCTAGAGTCGGATTCGACTGGCTTTCGAGCAAGGGAGACCTTTACCTCTACCTTTTTAAGCCGCCCTGAGCCAGCCATGGCTGGGAGAGCAGGGTATACATATAATAAATAAATAAAAACTGTGTGGCTCTCGGCAAGGCGGCTGGGGAAGCGAAAGGGAGGCGTGCCTCCCCGATCGGTCTTCCCTTCCCCAACTAGTGTTCCCCTCCCTGGGTAGGCTTGAGTAGAGGTGGGATCAGAGAAAGAAGGCAACTTTAAATACGTTCTCAAACTACCCTCCATCAAGCCTACAGATATCATTGGACAAATAAATATCATTATCGATATCTGTTCTTACCCCCTTTGGTTTTATTTTTGGCAGTCTCATTTGATGTTAGTAAAAAGCAAATTTGTACATTTTTCAATTAAAAATGTGTGTAATATTTCTTCATGTCTCGTGGCGCTCAAACATCTGACGTTTATTCTGTGTGGCTCTTATGTTAAGCCAGTGCGGCCACCCCTGGAATAAAGATGCCCTGGGCTGAGTGCCTTTGTCCCTTCCACGGATGCTCTGAAGCCTGGGTGTGGCCAAATGGCAGGAGCCGAAGGGCTCTCAGACCAGGACTGGCAGCCTATGGCGCTTCACAAGCCAGGCGATTAGAATTAGCACTAGCCCATGAAGCCAGAGGGTACAGTTCAAATGATATTTTTACCGCTTCATTCCTCTTGAGTTTCTACTACCAGCAAATCAATGTTCTGAATTTTACCCACGGCACAGATCTGAAAGGAGGGGTTTTAGCAGCTGACTGTATTTCAATGACCTGTGTAGCTCTAAAATAGAACTGAGTATTGGCAGAGAACTGAACTGAAGAGGTACACACAAACACTCAAGAAGACCAAGGCCACCACTGTTAAGTATGCAACCAGTTCCAGATTAGCAGAAAGCAAAGCCAGTTTACCTTTTGAAATAGTTAATGCTGGAGACCACTGTGACCGTAGAATATCAAGACAAATACTGCCGTTACTGTTAATATTTGGATGGTAAATTCTCGTTGTAAATGCAACCTGCAAAAGATGGAAGTTCTCTAATGTAGACTTGTTTCCAGAAAAGATGTCAATCGTGCCAAGATTTAACAACACTCACCTTAGGTGGTTTGAAGGGGTAATCTGTTGGGAAGTGAATTGTCAAGAAGAACACCCCACCCTGATAGGGGCTGTCGTTCTGAAAAGAGAAAACTGGTTAGGAGAAAACGCAAGATGATTTTAGATGAACACCAATTAAGATTGGAGAGCTACTTACGGGTCCCATTATTGTGGCTTGCCAATGGAACACTGAAAGAGGAAGGAAAGAAAACAAGGCATTAGCTATTGTTTAACACAAAGCAAATGCATATCTGCAGTTAAGCTGTTGAGTGCCATCTGCCTCGGGAATTTCAGGCACTAATACTTCACTCTTGGCTCCTCTAGGAGGGATTCAGTATTTCAGTATAAAGGCGTGAGTTTATATAATCAACTCTGTCACCTGTCATGTGAAACACGAGCTTATGTGCCAACCACATGCATGGGATCCCAGAGCACCAGCCACATGTACAAGAATCACCACTGCCGTGGACATCAGAGGTTCCGAGTTCAAAAATACGTGTGTTTTTAACGCATCCCTTCGTTCCCCATCACTCCTTTTGTTCAGCATTGAGCATGCCAGCACAGTATCTTCTTGAGGAGGTACAAGCCTCACCTCCTTAGCAGAAAGGTCTATTACACGCTATTTCATCATACCTCTCATCAACGCAGAGCAACTCTGCGCCAGACTGCATTGCTCATTTATTTTGTGCGACGACTTCAGAGCCATGACAGCCTTTGATTGTACACCACACAATACATTTTACCTAGGTCCATTTCAGTCTAGTAGAGAGCAACCTCAGCGCGGCTACCTTTGGATTCTCAGCATGAAATTAGTGTGGCGTAATATCTCACACTGAAAAATTGCATTTGAAGTCTTCTTCACAGAACGCTCAGTCCATTGTCATCAAGCAGGCTCGTCACAGAAGTGCTGTAGTTATTCTGAACGCCTCAGATTATTTGGAAGAACAACAGTAGGATGGACCCTACCCTGCCCCTCTACTGAGCAAAGTTTCCTTACAAAAATGTTTAGGCCCCAATCTTTCCTTGTAGCTCAAGACGGAAGCCTTCCTCCAATCTGTTTTTTGTATTTTCCGTGTGTGTGTGTGTACGTGCACTTGGAAGTCATGGCGACCTCTGGTGACTGAACCCGACTAGGGGCCTGGAGGATATTCAGAGAGGTGGCTGGATAAAGCCTGCCCCTGGCTCTGGTATGTCAGGGAGGTCTCCCATCCAAGTACTCACCAGAGTTGAACCTGCTTAGCTTCCGAGATGTGATGAGACTCAGCTTGCCTGGGCTATCCAGGTCAGGGCGCCTTTCCTCCAAACTAAGGAGGCTTTCCCCAAACAAAGAGGCTCTTCCATTGCCTCTCGGCACTGGGACTGGGGGAGGGGGGGTGTCTCAGAGACTGGTGCTGGGGGGATTCCTGCTCTGTCCCATGGCCGTTGACCTGTGGGGTTCTGCAAGGTTCAATCTTAAGCCCTATGCTCTTTAATAACTACGTGAAGCCACTGGGAGGGGTCATCCGGAGGTCCGAGCTACAGTGTCAATATACTGATGGTACCCACCTCTACCTTCCTTTTCCACCTGTTTCCAAAGATGCTGTGATGTTAGGAACCCTTGCCTGGAGTCAGTAGTGGACTGGATGAAGGTGAACAAGGAGCCACTTAATCCTGACAAGATGGAGGTTCTGTGGATAAGCTGAAAGGTAGACCTGAGACTTGAGACGTCTCCTGTCTTGGATGGGGTTATACTCCCTTCGAAAAGTCAGGTTTGCAGCTTGGGAGTGCTACTTGACGTAGCGGTCACTTAAGAAAACCAGGCGGCTGCTGTGGTTTGGGGTGCATCTGCCCAGCTTTGGCCGGTGTGTCAGCTGTGTCTGTTCCTGGGACTGGACTACTGCAATGCATTCTACTTGGAGCTACCCGGGGAGGTGGCAGCTAGTGCAGAACACTGTGGCTACACTCCTGGTTGGGCCCAGTCATTGGGAGCACGTGACCCCAACATGACAGTAATTACACTGGCTACCAATCCATTCCTGACCCCAATTCAAGATGTGGCTCTTTACAGTCCTACACATCCTGGCGTACCTGAAGGATCAGCTGTCTTCTCCCATATGTTCCTGCCCAGGAATTAAGATCACCCGGAGAGGCCCCTCCTGACTATTCCATCAATCAAAGAAGCTGGTTTGGTGGGTACTGCCGTTTCAGTGGCAGGCCCTGACAGGGCTCTTTTTGTAGCAGGAACTCCTTTGCATATTAGGCGACACCCCCCCTAATGTAGCCAATCCTCCAAGAGCTTACAGGGCTCTTCTTACAGAGGCTACTATAAGCTCTTGGGACGACTGGCTACATTAGGAGTGTGTCGCCTAATATGCAAAGGAGTCCCTGCTACAAAAACAGCCCTGCACAATTATGGAACAAGCTCCACCGGGAGGTTCCCCTTGTCCCCCCCTTCAATCTTTAGGAGGCGGCTGAAGACAGTTTTATTTAGGATTGCATTTGGTTAACTTTATTAGCACTCCTTTTGATACTGTCCATGGAATTTTCTTGGCAAAAATACTGGAGTGGGTTGCCATTTCCTTCTCCAGGGGATCACGCTTGGTCTGAGTTCTCTGCTGTGGCCTGTCCGTCTTGGGTGGCCCTCCACGGCATAGCCCACAGCCTTATCGAACCACGCAAGCCCCCTCGCCACGACAAGGCAGTGGAGAAGACCCTGATGCTGGGAAAGACTGAAGGTCAAAGAAGACGGGGATGGCAAAGGATAAGATGGTTAGACAGTGTCATTGATGCAACGAACATGAAGTTGAGCAAACTTCAGAGGACGGCGGAAGATAGGAAGGCCTGGCGAGATCTGGTCCATGGGGTCGCGAAGAGTCGGACTCGACTGTGCGACTGAACAACAACAAAAATTAGCACTCCTGAGTTGTGAAGTTAAAATTTTGGTTTTTATGTTTTGAATGTATTTCATTCTGTGTATTTTGTAGGTGTTGTAAGCCGCCTCAAGCTACATAAGGAAAAAAGGCAGCTAATAATTTTTTTAAATAAACAAGAGCCACTTAGGTTGAAAGAAACTTCATCCCCCAGGATGAAGGACCACGACTGGGAGGACGGCTGGATCCACAGGAAGCGATGGGCTACCTGCCTCAGTGAGACAATATCAGTATGGGCTCAATCATCATTCAGGCGTTCAAATCCCCCCCCCCGCCCCCCTCGGGTTTCATCCCAAGGTAAAACTCTTTGGATTGGATTCTATGAACAAGTTCTGTGTACGCCAGACAGGAAGCAGGCTTTGCGGCTGTGAATCTTCCCCTAAAAACTCAATTTGCAGAAACTGAATGATTTCCCACAGACCCTTGCCCAAATGGAATTCTTAGTAGAAGAGGAAGCATGGACCAGTACACGTAACACTCATAGGAGTCCAAACCACAGGGTCTAATAATTAGTGGATTTTACACTACACCTTCCATATCGTAGTGGCAGTCTCGCATTCCAGCTACAAGTTATAAGATTCACGCCATCGAGGCTTAATGAAGTAACGCCCTATAGCAGTATTTCCCAGAAAGAACCAAGACAGACTTTATTTATTAGTGTGGGAAAATGGGAAGACTTATCACCAATGTTCCCTCTAAGCTGTGGAGTCTTGTGAGCAAAAATTCTACTCTGTGAGCTACTGGCATTAAAGTTGTGAGCGAGCAATTTGGCTACTGCATAAATCAGTGTGCTCTGGAGCTATCTTTCCTGAGCTAAGACAAAAATCTGTGAGCCAGAGACTAAAAAACTGTGAGCTAGCTCACACTAACTCAGCTTAGAGGGAAAACTGCTTATCACTATTTACACATTTTGATGGTTCTTTTTTGATTTGGTCACTGGCAAAAAAAAAAAAACTACTGCCAGTTTAAAAATCAGTTTTGTTTTCAGACCAAAGGTAATGCCACAAGGAGCTATTTAGCCATTTCACATAAGGGACTGAAGAAGGGGAAGTTTCAGATCATAGGGGTGGCATATCATGTTAGCCTGATTATTATTTTCAAGTACCTTGATTTGAGTATCAGGCAGGTAAACCATATTCAACTTAATTTAAAACAGTGGTTTGTATGTACTAAAAACTGTTACCGTAAACTTTACAGAAAGAATGGCACTGGGTTGGATTCAGCCAACTTTTTCACTCACTCATCGAATTCCCCTCCTTGCCGCAGCCCTCACCCCACCTACCTTTTGGCCACACAAATCCCAGTACAACCTTTTTAGTGGTCAGAGGGAAACTTCTCCCAATCTCCCCACGTGAAAAGACGGCTGGAGCACTCCCACCCACATTGCATATCAGACAATTTGCCATTTTAAAAGTTTCTTTGGTTTTAAAAGACTTATATTTTGCACAGCAGAATCACCACCGGGCAAAGAAGCTCAGAGCTTTGAGGTATAGAAGGTACTCGACACATGCAGTTCAGAAAGGTGCATGTCAGGCCCAAAAAAGACTGCTGTGAAGTGTGAAATAAGACACAAAAACATCATCCACCTTTGACAAGGCCAAATAAAGCCATGATGCACAGAGGACAGCAATTCATGGCTGATAATGTAAAATCCCAGGGAGGGGAGGAAAAAAACACACCCAAGGCAGTGCTCCCTCTAAGACGAGTTACGTGTTTTTTAGCCTGTGTCAGGTTCAACAGCAAGTAAATCTCCACACACGTTTCCAGAGAAGCGTTATGCTTTATTAGACTACAGGTCCGTTGCCAAGCTCTACAGGGATATTGTTGGGAATGACAATGGGGCGGGTGCATCAATACATATAACATGATGCTAAGCAAATAAAATCCAAGCGCGCGCGCAGGAATTCTCCCGGCGGGAATTACATAATGAATGGGAGAGTCTCCGTGCCTCATGACAGCAGAAATATTCACACCAACAGTGGAACGCAAGCCCTCCCTCCTTCTCAAGGTAAGTCAGATAACCCAGTCCGGCAGTGCCAGTTCGCACGGTCTCATGAGCACCTCCCTATCGCTGTTTACAGCAAGTGAGCAGTGCAAGCGAGCAAGCATGCACAGTCGCGCCACAGGCAGGAAAGGACAAACACAAATGAAACATGGCAGCTAGCTGACATTCTGTCCCCTCAAAAACAAATCAACCCCCTCCCGGGGTGGCCTGGAGACTTACGCAAAAGGTCAGGGCCCGAACATCTTTACCCTCCACCCATTCCCGATGCTGGGGACCCCAATGCATTCATTCCACCAGATAATACAATCATCCACGCTTCATTTTAGAGTCCAGAATGTCTGAGATTTCATAATGTTCTTCACCGTCCACCAGGATGGGGAAGGGGGCACTGTCGATTCCGGCCGCCATTGGTTAGTTTCTGGACAGGGTTTCAACAAGCTGAAATGGAAAATTGGATGGATATGCTTTAGATTCTTAGGCAAGTCCGATTCTACTGTCACCTCATTAATCAACCTTACAATTTTAAAATGACCAATGTATTTCCATGCCAACTTCCGACAGGACTGAGAAAGTCGCAGATTCTTTGTGGACAGATATACACAATCTCCAGGATTCCGAACCCAACTCTCCACCCGTTTCTTGTCAGCCTGGTGCTTGTAAGCTGCCTTGGCCATGTTCAATGTCTCACATATCTTTGGCCATGAGTCCCTTAATGTTTTACACCACTCGGATGCCTCACCCCCATTCCCGGGCGTCAAGGTTAGAAAGGGAATCGGGGGGGGCTGTCATAGCTTAGTGCAGCTTTGAACGGTGACACCCCTGCGGACGAGTGGTAAGCATTATTATAACAAAATTCAGCTAAAGTCAGTAAGTCCACCCAATTGTCTTGTTGAAAGTTTGTGAAGCACCGTATTGTTCCAGGGTTTGACTGACCCGTTTCGATTGTCCATCAGTCTCTGGGTGGTAGCCGCTGCTCAGCCCCCATTCTATCCCCATAAGTCCCATGACCTCCCCCCAGAATTTTGAAATAAATTGGGAGCCCCTATCCATTATTATTTTGGTAGGCAACATGTGAAGTCTGAAAACATGTTTGAGAAATGCTTTAGCCAATGCTCGTGGTGTCGGCAAACTGGGGAATGGAATGAAATGGGCTTGCTTGGCGAAGAAATCCACGACTACCCAAATTACCGTCATGGACTTGCTAGGGGGTAAGTCCGTGATGAAATCCATGGAAATCACCTCCCACGGCCTGCTGGGGGTCGGTAATGGCTTCAATAATCCGGGGGGTTTCCCCTTACGGGGTTTACACATGTTGCAAGTTTGGCAGGAGTGTACATACAGAGATAAATCCTTGCGCATGTGCGGCCACCAGAACTGGTGCTGTAGGAGATGCAGTGATTTTACAAAACCTGTATGGCCAGCCGGCTTAGATCCATGTACCAGGCCCATTACCTCCCCCCGCAAAAGTCTCGGAACAAAGAGCTTTTCTTCTTTATACCAGCATCCATTCCCTCCTTGCACCAAGTCCCCCGCCACCTTCACCTCCTGTCTGTCAAACTTCGAAAAGGCGGTGGCAAACTTGGTTTCCCATCCCCCGGGAGGGGGGGTAGGGTTCGTTTAGCTTGCCCCCTTGTTGTCACCGCTCCGCCCAATTGAGAAGGCGTGAACATGGAATCGAGGACCTCCTCGCGTCGGCTTTCGTGCTGCAAGAGGCGGGACAAGGCATCCACAAGATAGTTCGATTTGCCTGGGAAATGGTGTAGGGTGAACCGAAACTTAGAGAAGAAATCAGCCCACTGAAGTTGTTTGGCGTTTAGGTTTCGGGGGGTACGGAGGACCCCGAGATTTTTGTGATCTGTCCACTCTTTGTCCCAGACCAACCAATTACGTTCGGTGTCAGTGAATTTGCGAGACACATAAGCTAGGGGATGGAGTTTGCCGTCCACCCCCTCTTGCAGGATCGCACCACCCATAGCCACATCTGAAGCGTCAGTTTGTACCACAAATTTCTTTGTTTCATCTGGGTGCCCCAACACTGGTTCCGTGGTGAAAAGAGCTTTTAATTTATCGAACGCCTCTTGGCACTCAGGGGTCCAAAGCAGCTTAGCTCCCGGCTTAGCAGCCTCTGGTCCCTTCCCCCGTGATTTCAGTAAGTCAGTAAGGGGCAAGCTCACTTGAGCAAAGTTCGGCAGAAAATTTCTATGGAAATTGGCAAACCCTAGGAAGCTTTGAAGTTGCCAGCGAGTTTTAGGGGCCTCCCACCCCAAAACGTCCTTTACCTTTCCCCGGTCCATTTCTATGCCGCGGGGTGAATGTGATAACCCAGAAAGTCCATTTCTTTTTTTTTTTAGTAAACAAATTTTATTTTCTCAGGAATACAACATATAAAACATTTCATTCTATCAATTGTCTACCCCATTCCCAGTTCCTCCCCTCCCTCCAATGGCTTCCCACAATGCTTCCACCCCTGCTCCAAATTACTTCATATCATCAACAATATCAGTTTTTCATCATTACAATCTAAAGATAACATCGTTTGACTTAATATTGATCTAAACATATTAAGTTTTGTTTCACATCCCAGTTCTTTTCCAGATAAATTTTAAAATCATTCCATTCTCCAAAAAACTCATCGTCTTCTTTGTTATTCAGTTTTTTTGTAATCTTATCCATTTGTGCCATGAACAGAACTTTTTGTATCCATTCTTCAACCTCTGGTACCTTTTCCGTCTTCCAAAACTGAGCATAAATCATTCTCGCTGTCACTATCAGGTACCAGAGTAAAGTTTTTTTAGTCGTATTGACTTCTTCCATTTTGAGTCCCAAAAGCAGAATTTCCGGTGCTTTTTTAAAAGAACATTTCAGTATTTTTTGCATTTCATTGTGGACTTTTGTCCAAAAGTCTCAGCTCCACTTTCTCCCAGGGGCTCACCACATAGAGCTTCCCTTTGGGCATTTTTTGCCCCAGCAACAATTCAATTGCATAGTCTGAGTTGCAGTGGGGGGGGGGGGGAAGCTCGTTGGCTTCTTCTTCAGCAAATACTCAAGCTAGGTCTCTATACTCCCGAGGGATCTTGGCAAGTTCCTCAGTAGCTAAACATGCCCGAATTTGGTCACTGTCAGGAGCTACACCCCACTTCGTGTTCCACACACGGCGTTGGCATTTGGGGGAGATGAACTTGACAATCCTGTCGACCCACAAAATATATGGATCATGCCCATGGAGCCACGGGTTTCCCAACGCTCCGGCGCTTGTCACCTTCTTTCCCCCCCGATCCTCTTGCCTCCCCCGATGGACAGTTGGCTGCAAAATGGCCTCGCTCCCCACATCTTAGGCAGAGTCCCTGTTTCATCCGTTGCTCTCTGACCGACGGTAACTGCGGGGTGCACTTCGCCTTGGGGTGGGGGGTTGCCGGTGCCCTCCCAGCCGCTACCGCGTTATCCAACTGCATAGTGCGCAGTCGGCTTTCAGCGCTCTCCACCTCTTGCATGCAGGCCGCCAAGGTTCTTGGGTCTCAGGTCCACATGACTGAGTTCCGAATGTCCATATTCAGCCCTAACCGGTACTGTTGTGCGAACACTGGGTTGGACCAGTCCTGGATTTTGGCCGCTTGCCGGTGGAACTCAGTTGAGTATTCCCGAACAGATAACTTGCCTTGTTTAAACGTGCGGAGGAACGCTTATGCCTTCCTGCCCACAGTGCGGTCCTCGAACCGGGCTCTCAGCGCCCACATAAATGCATCCACGCTCCCCAATTCCACAACCTCCAGGTTGTGGAGGCCCACATACCAGCTAGTCGTCGTACCCCGCAAGCGGGAAGAAATTAAATCCACTTGTTGCTCCTCATCAGGGAAGAGATGTGCCCAGCGCTCAATGAACTTCATTTACCCGCACAATAAAAAAGGAGAGGTTCTCCGGGTCGTCATCAAAAGTCATGTCAAGTAAGTCCTTTGGCCACGGCATGGCTGGCGGGAGTAGGGGGCCAGCAGGCTGGCCTGGGTGCAGTGGTGGCCGCAGCAGAGGGGGAGGAGGAAGAGAGGGAGGAGATGGGTGAGGGACTGGCTGGCCCAGGCCCAGAGCCGGTGCAGGGATGGGGATTGTGAGGGGGACCTGTGGAATGGCCAGTTGGGTCTGCACCACATGGGCCACGATCCCCGGAAGATTCTGGAGCAGTTGCCCCATGTCCCGTATTATAGTGCGACAGTCCAGTTCCAGGCTATCCAGCCTCCCATCCACGTCCCTCCCCGGACTCAACGAAGTTCTTGATGGGAACGTGATGGGTCTACCCGGAGTCATCCGAAAGCTCCCTGAGCTCGACCAGGGGTCAAAAATACTGTCCCAACTCCCCGGCATCAACCAGTTAGTTTGCGTGGAGTCTCCCGAATGCTGGCCCCAGTCTCTGTCTTTGCGGTGGTAGGTCACCCCCTTTCCCAAATGCACGGGGATGAACAATACTGCTGACCGAGGTGTGGCCCCTCCATTCGTTGACACTGGCCCTCCTGAGCTCGCTGTCGTCCATGGGGCCGTCGTCACGGGCGCCCCCGTTCACGAAGTCATCGGGGTGGGTACTACCGGTGCTGTCGTGGTCGGGGCTGTGGTGGGCAACGTTGTAGGTGGCTGTGGTGGGCACCGTCACTGGCACCACTGTGGTAGTCTGTGTAGGCACCGACGTGGTGGTCGGAGTAGTCACCAGCGTGGTTGTCGGGGTAACCCCTGCCCGCGCGTCACTCATCTCGTTCAGGAGAGAATCAGTCTGATGGGGTAAAGAAGATTCCTAACAATTTTTGTCAGGTTCAACAGCAGGTAAATCTCCACACACGTTTCCAGGGAAGCGTTATGCTTTATTAGACTACAGGTCCGTTGCCATGCTCTACAGGGATATTGTTAGGAATGACAATGGGGCCGGTGCATCAATACATATAACATGATGCTGCAAGTGGCTAAGCAAATGAAATCCAAGCATGTGCACGGGGGAATTCTCCCGGCGGGAGATTACATAATGAACGGGAGAGTCTCCGTGCCTCATAAGAGCAGAAATATTCACACCAACAGTGGAACGCAAGCCCTCCCGCCTTCTCAAGGTTAGTCAGATAACCCAGTCTGGCAGTGACAGTTCGCACGGTCTCAGGAGCATCTCCCTATCGCTGTTTACAGCAAGCGAGCAGTGCAAGCAAGCAAGCATGCACAGTCGCGCCACGGGCAGGAAAGGACAAATACAAATGAAACATGGCAGCTAGCTGACAGCCTGCGGCTCACACATTTTGTCTCCGCTCAGGAAGGAGGGCTCCAGAGCAAATTGATTTATGCAGCAGCCAAGTCACTCACTCACTACTTTAATGCCAGCAGCTCACAAAGTAGAATTTTTGCTCACAAGACTCCCCACAGAGGGAACATTGCTCCAAGGTCTTTTGTCCCAGTTTTTCCAATAAAAACATTAGAAAAATCCAGGGAACACTTTGGGGGGGGGGCGGGGGAGACGACTCCTGTGAAATCTTCTCTCTTTTAGAATGAGTGAAATGCTTAAGGTAAGTTTTTTCACATGCAAAAATGTGAAGCATGAAAAAAACAAACCCTGGGAACAAAAAACAGTTATACTGCAGATATAAGACATACAGTATTTACAATATTTTTTAATTTAATCATAAATAATTCTGGCAACAATAGGCCATAAGGAGTTTAATGATAATACACTATTAAAGAGTTCAGAGTTATGAAGTTTAGCTTAATATCCAAACATGCTGGTACTCTTAGCTATTCTACAAGTTTCTGTCCAAACAATATACTTCCCTTTTGTTTAGTACAGAATCTGGTTTCTAGCTTCTACTCTTATTTGTTCCTATCCTTCAGATGCCACAAGGTGCAGCAATCTGTAGCTTATTCTCTGGTATTGCATATCCTTGCGATTTTTCTTATAGAAATTGTACTTATACTTTTAAATTCCATAACTATACTACTAAATTGTACAACTGCATATCCTAATTAAGTTACAAACAATCCATTTTATGTTGTTAAATCACTTCTGACTAATGGACCAGGCCATTCAGCATAACTGCCGCTCCACTGATATGGAATCCCTGTACTTAGACAGAAGCATCGTTATGTCACTGAACAGTGTAACTAGTTTCTCTCAATGATCAAAATCTCTTTCTCTAGAGAGGCATATAAAACATGATTATCAAAAACCACCATTTATTGCATGGTCAACAGACCTTTAAAATACAAGCATTAAAACACAACACAGCAATTACTATAATTTTCATTTACAGGATGATTTCATCATCTGGGACCATATCTCAGTGGCTATGTTAAAAACATTGCTACTTCTGTGCCGGATGTTCAGCCACATGCACTACAATCCCAAACACATTTTCTTACTCCCTACTATATCTGTTTAGGATTGCACCCTTAGAATGACAAAAATATGAAAATGTTTGGTACCTGAGGAACTCATGAAGGAGAATGTTTATTCCATACTATTATCACTGCTACAAAAGACTGGGAGTATTAATATTCATGTGTTTTTTTTACAGTGATTATGAATGTTACTGAAGTACTCAATAAGTTGTGGGGTTTTTTTAAATTCAGTAGTGGTATTTTGTATGTCTTGTAGAGTATGGGAGAAAGGGTTAGAAGATCTACAGATGCAAAAGCCTGAAAAAAATTGAGGGAAGTTCTCCCATCTCAGATTTTTTGGAAAAACCAGAAACGGTTGACTTTTCAAATGTGTAAGATACAATCTTATAACGTATCAATTCCTGTATATACCACAGACATGCAACGTATTTTCAAATCTTTATTTACTTCCTTCATAGTAATATTAACAAAACACCATAATAACACATTATTGAAGGGTTCTATGATATAAAGTCTAACCATATACAAATATGCAGCCAGTCCTATTTAGTATACGATTGCTGTCCAAATACAATCTCTCTTTAGTTTTCTATGAAAGTTGTCTGTACTGATCTTTTCCCCCCGACCCCTCAGATGGCAAAACCTAAGATACATGGGTTAAGGTAATATATGGTGCAGCAGTTTGCAGTTATCGATCAAGTACTGGGCATATTCACAATATGGCTTGTAGAAAATCAAGGCATTTATACTTCTAAATTGAATAAATATGCTATGCAGTACATAAAACCATACTGTGTTATAAATCATGAATGTCACCGCTATTAAAGCAGTAAAAGTAAGTTGATAATGAAGTATTGGATATATTTAAATTTTCTCCAAAAATTTCTATTTCTCTCCCCCCCCCCAAAAAAAAATGGTTCTCTCCCCCAATGGCTTCATAACTTCTGAAATTTTTGCTTAAGATTAGGGTCACCACCTCTGAGTTTGGAAATACCTGGAAAATTCGGGGGTGGAGACTGGAGAGGGTAGAGTTTGGGGAGGAGAGATACCTAAGCAAGGTATAATTCCATAAAGTTCTCCCCTCCAGAGCAGCAATTTTCTCCAGGGAAACTGATCTGGGTCACCTGGAGGATGGTAACCCTAGTCTACGATAGATTCCCCCATTATGTTCCTTTGCTGCAAGAACATTTGTGCAGCTGTCCGGCATTCCTGCATTGATGCAACAGGGTCTTGTGCCAGCAGAAAGATCCTTGAGGCAGAGAACATTGAGGCAGAATGTAAAGATCCACTCAGCACTGATATTCCCTGAGTCTGGCTGATTTAAAACCATAACCCCAGTTTTATGTACATTAGGTCAGCTGTTCCCTTTGCCAAAGAAGGGCTCATACGGCCTTTGCCACGTCACGGGTACTTACTGTCATCTCCAACAGGGCCTGCGGAACACTGTGCCGGAGGATCACGTGCCAGATCATTCAATTCCTATCAAACAAAACAAACAACGCCAGGGTCAATTCAAACCACAGCCACATGACCTGCCCACTGTTGTCATGAAGACAAGGAGCCACTACAGCTTTGTTTGGAAAAAATAAGGTATAACCGCAAATTAAATATCGACAACAGTTAAGAGATAACATTCCTTCTACCTAAATATAAATTCAGATTTTTTTTAAAAACCCACAAACAGCTCAATTTTTCAGAAATAAAATTCCAATTTATCATTGAGGAACAGCTTTATTTGCTTATATTTGGTAGCTCTACCTTGTTTCCAATTACTATATAAAAACTCTTGAAGGTGTCACTATTGTGTGAGCGAACATGTGTCTTGAGGACAGGTCCTGCACTACAGTGGACTGATGAATGATTGTGGAGCCAAGCTGGCTGCAGAATAAAGACAACTGAGCCCGGGGCTACCATTTTTGTACAGGAGGGAGGGTGGGGGGCTATGCCATTCTGTTGCCTGTCTTATTTGTGCTTCTGTCTTGCCCAGAATCAGCTGGGAGCTGGTGGACTGCTTCACAGGTTGCTGCAATCGTTTGGCTGAACACTTAGCATATAAAATCTCTCACATCTGCTCCAACTTGGACTCGGACATTAGCAGTGACCAGACTGGATGACTCCAAGGGTGCTGATTTGTCCAGTTGCATGGGATGCTTTTCAACCTGACCAGTCCAAAGATGTGAACGGGATTCTTGGGAGGTTGAGACTTGCCACCTGCTTGTACCACCTTTGCCCTGCCTGGCTGCTTAAACCTGCCGGGGGGCAGGTGGACAGCTGGGAGAAAGTAAATGGTTATCTGAATCCATTCCAATCTGCTTTTAGGCCTGATCACGGGACTGAAATGGCACTGGTCAGCCTGGTGCATGACGTGCACCAAGAAATGAACCAGGGGAGGGGGTGGCGGTGCAACCCTGTTAACTCCCCTCAACCTGGGTTGCCACCAACATGTGGACAACACTCAGCTCTATCTCATAACCCCAGCAGACCCCATGGAGGCTATGGAAACCAGTTTTGGGATAGATGAGTGCTAACAAACTAGAACTTAATTCCAACAAAACAGACACGCTACTGGTGAGAAGGTCCAACCCAGAAACTGGGATATCTCCTGATCTGGAGTTGCACTCCCCCTGAAGGAGGAGGTTTATACCTTGGGGGTGCTGCCGGACATGAGCCTCCTATTACATAAACAGGGAGCAGTAGTGCCTTTCACCAGCTTCGGCCCTTACTGAGGAGTAAAGGTGCTGCCACTGCGGTACGTATCCTGGTAATAGCTAGACTAGTTTACTGCAATGCCCTCTAGATGGGGCTGCCCTTCAAGACTGTCTGGAAGCCACAGATGGTACAGAACGCTGCAGTCAGAATGTTGAGTGGAATGGGTTGCAGGGGGGCGTATCGTTCCAGTTTCCAGGCTCAATCCAAGGTTGATGTTTGAAGCCCTGTATGACTTGAGGCCACCCAGTTCCATATGAACCTACCCATCCACTCGGGTCATCCTTGGAGGCCCCACATTGGGTACCCCTGCCACCTGGGGCTAGATGGGTAGCAACCTGAGGCAGAGGCCTTCTGAGCAGCACCACCAAAATTCTGGAATTCCCTCCCCAGGGAGGTTCATCTGTCTCCCTCTTTGTCTTTTTTGTTTGGTGTTACTGGCCCTCCTTCCTGGTTGGTTGTGCTGTTACGTGTGTTTATGTTTTTACTGAATTCTTTTAAGCATTTTATTTATACACACACAGACACACGAAAGAAGAAGAGATTGGATTTATACCCTGCCCTTCACTACCCAAAGGTGTCTCAGAGCTTACAAACTCCTTTCCCTTCTCCTCCCCACAATAGACACCCCGTGAGGTGGGTGGGGCTGAGAGAGGTCTGACAGAAACTGCTCTTTTTCAAGAACAGCTCTTATCAGAACTACGGCTTGCCCAAGGTCATCCAGCCAGGTGCACATGGAGGAGTGGGGAATCAAACCCGGTTCTCCCAGATTAGAGTCCGTGCACTTAACCACTACACCAAACTGGCTCTTTTAATGTCTTAAATGTTTTAATGTTGAAATGTTCTAATATCTGCAGCCCCGGGGACCCTACCTGGGTGGGAAAGTGGCACAGAAATGCTTAATATGCACACAAATATAAACATACAGAACCGTGGACATACAGAACTAACACTTCAGGCTGACTTCCAACGACACTGAACATTAGTCAACAAGATCTGCAAAGACTTCTTGGATGTCCATCACACCCCCTTAGTTACTTGCTTGTAACGAAATGTTTCCTCCGGTACTTATTTGCTTTGGAGCAAGCCCGTTCTAAATGTACAAGTTTGCAAAGTGATGATAATTTCTATCAATTGTGTGCACCCTAAGAGGAATTTTATATCATTGCATCAGTGACACACTGATACTATCGATTTAGGGGGAGCCATTCTCTGTCCCGACCAGATGGGAGCTGCAGCCCTGGGAGTTTGGGCTCTTTGTGATCCCTTTGCAGTGGGTAGAGGAGAAAGCGCTGCTCTGGGGGTCTCTCAAAGCTTCCCAGCCCCGTAGCAACTCACCGCCACACCCACGTGCTGGGGCTTCTCCAGCCACTTATCAGCCCAGTGGATGTGGCAGAAGCAGTGGCAGCTGGAGCCCTGGCTCCTCCCCGGCACACAGCTCCGGAGGCTCCTCCCACCTCCCCTCTCGCAGTGAGCAGAACACCCTCTGCCGAGCGAGCACAGCCCCGGCCAGGCCACCGACTCAAGCAGGATTTCCCCCAGCTTATTTTTAGCTGGAAGGCAGCACCAGCCAGACTCCCAGAGAAAGCACACAGTGCCGGTTTGCAAAACCCTGGACCACATCTTGGTGCACGGCGGAGCCTCCACGGTCGGGCATGGCTCATTTACTCAGGAGTAAATAAAGTCCTTGGGAAGTACCCCTGCAGCCAAGGAGAGCTGAGGGGGCAGTCAGGCGGCAGGGCTGCCTCCTCTTTGGCTCTCCTCGGAGGAGAGTCACTCGGGGTGACATAAGCCCCCCCCCCAATCCCAAAGCCCCCTGCTGGGCTATGGGGTGGCCACTGAGCAAAGTTTAAAGCTTCTCTCCAGCTTCAGAAGGTCCTACGGCAGGATACACGTCAATTTCAAAGTCAAGATAGGTTTCTATTAAGACAGAGCAGCCCAATTGCCAAACTATTACTTGCTACACGGCTTCAGATGCGCCAGCTTAATTGCGCAACCTTTGTGATGCTGCGCATTTTAAATATGGCTTCTTCTTAAACTTCTGTCACTGAAATTTACACTGCTCTTCTAAGAATAAGTCCCAGATCTCCTTCATTATACGATTCTTGAAATAAAGGCCAGAATCATTAAGCTACAGAGCAGGCAATTTATCATTACAATTCTGAATAAGACGTTGACTGCCTCCAACAGGTGGAACAACGGTGTCTCCCCCCCACCCCAACAAAAAGAGACCAGCCAGGACTCTTTGAGGACAGACCACGTCTTCAGTACTTAGTAAAAGTCAATGCGGCAACAGAGGGTTAAGACAATTCTTTACATAAAGTTCTTAAGTTACTTGTATGCTAAAATGTGCACTATCGTTCTGATGAAGTGGCCTTTAACTCATGAATGCTTATGCTGGAATAAATGTTAGGGTTTTTTAAGGTGCTACTGGAATCCTGCTTTGTTTTGCTGCTCCAGACCAACACAGCTACCCATCTGGAATGATAACGCTCTTTATTCATGTTTTTATTCATACCCCACTTGTCTCTCTAATCAGGACCCAGAGCAGTTTTATCACATTATTCTTCCTCCCTCCAGCTTTTCCCCAAAAACGACTGAGGTTAGGGTTCGGCCAAGGGATGTGACAGGCCCAAGGCCACCCAGTAAGCTTCCACGACACAGAAGGGATTCAAACTGGTTGTCCCAGGTCCTTGTCTGATACCCAAGCCTAACAATGCCCAGTGCCTTGGGAACCACAGGTGGCTCTCTGTCACTTGTAGCTCTTTGGAGCACCTTTGCCCCGTGCTTCAGAAAGTAGGTACGGCCCTCGGCCAGGGGAGTCTGTGGGTGGTGGCTGGTTCCCTCTTTGACAAAGCTGCTGCTGCTACAGGAAAGGGCAGGGCTATTTTTGGGCAGGAACGCACAGAAACGGAGTTCCGGCTGGCTCCCAAGTTGGCCACACCCAGCAGGAACTCATTAGCATAATAGGCCACACCCAGTGCCAGGAACTCATTAGGACTGGCTACATTAGGGGGGTGTGACCTAACATGCAAAGGAGTTCCTGCTCCAAAAAAAGCCCTGGGTTTTAACAACAAGCAAGGTAAACAGAATAACAAGCAAAAGGTGGGTGTGGCTGGATGACCACACTTCTGGTAACACGGGGGTGTGGCCTAATATGCTAATGAGTTCCTGCTGGGCTTTTTCTACAAAAAAAGCCCTGGGAAAGGGTAAGCAGTGAGTCAACCTGAGGTGCAAGCCTCACATCAGGGATGAAAGTAAACGTGGCTCTTGTGGTTGGTGGTAGTAGTGGATGCAGCTCTTGCTGAGTCACAACCAGAGTACCACTGATCTAGCCACTTCAGCACACGGGCAAATACTGTCTGCTGATGGTTAGTTACTAATTTTGGATTCTGCTTTGGGGATAGATGTTTGTTTTGGGCTTTTGGGGGATAATGCCCGTTTTTAATTTTAAGCTGCTGTTTGTAGCTTCTTGTCCTCTTATCACATTTTAGTCTACAGGTGGCTTTTGAGCAGGTTTTAAAGTGTTAAGTGTTAACTGAACCTTCTTTTGCTTGTGAATTGCTCTGATTTTAGACTGAAAAAATGCATAAAATGCTTTAACAACAAAAAGTGGGATTTCCGTCCAGCACCTAACATCTAATGCCTTACCTTAAGGCAGACTCAACGTGAAACTTCCCCCTATTTTCTGTGGAACCTGGCAAAAGAACTTTCTGGTAATTCTAAAGAAAAACTGCCCCACTGTTACAAAAAGCTGAAGTCATCTTGGGGTACAACCAGATGCTCAGGGGTGCCACCTAGGCCTGCCTCTTCACCTGAAAAAGCGGGAGACACCTCCAGTTCCATCTGTGAAAAGCCACTATATTGCCAGATTGGAGCAACAAGTAGAGTTTTCCTCACAGCAGACATTTGGTGGTGTTACGTGGAACAAAAGGAACACCTATCAGGGGGGCATCCCGTACTCCAGGAGCAGACGAAACTGCTTTCACGGCTGACGCATTAGCCAAACTCTCACTGTGCACCTGTTTCTTTAACTGTCTGGCACCTACATAGCTTGGACTGGAGGAAGGAGAACAACAGAAAGAGTGCAGGTGGTAACGGGTTGATCCCCAAAAGGGGTACCTTGATACTAAGACAAGACAATGTCATATGAAAGCACACAGAATGCCTTCTCAGTGACCAGTGAAATGGCAGTATGGTGAGGTTAGGGGCCTGTGTTGGCACTTGATTATTTCCAGCACTGTAGAAAACTAGATGCTAACTACCATCTTGTGAGGAGCTGCGGTGGCTCAAGTGGTTAAGACGCTGAACTCTAGGCTGTGGAAGGTCAGTAGGTTCAGCAGTTCGAGACCCGGGTGCCGCAAGACGGAGTGAGCTCCCGTCTCTAGTTCCAGCTCCTGCCAAACTAGCAGTTTGAAAGCAAGAAATTGCAAGTAGATGAATAGGTACCCCTTAGGTGGGAAGGTAACAGCGTTCCGTGCGCCTTGGTGTTTAGTCATGCCGGCCACATGACCACGGAAACGTCTTCGGACAGCGCTGGCTCTTCGGCTTGGAAACGGAGATGAGCACCGCAACCCTAGAGTCGGATTCGACTGGCTTTCGAGCAAGGGAACCTTTACCTTTACCATCTTGTGACCGTGGAAACCTTCTGAAGAACCGGCAGTGGACCGAGATTATCCTTCTGCAGCCGACTACAGGAAGACTGGATGGGAGCTCCCTTCCAGAGAGGGTTCACCAGCTGAAAAGTGATTCGTCATCAGTACAGGTTGTGCTCCTCATTAGGATGGGCTCCTTCCCATTTGTCTGGCTGATGGCTCTTTGTTAAGGGAAGTCATGGAACAGTGTCCATCTGCCTTGATCAGGAAAGCAAGAATAACAACTCAAATAGAAACTCAACCACTCATGGAGAAGGGAGGGCTGATTGGTTAGCTCTTGTCTTGAAGGTTGGCCAGGAGGAATAACCCTCTACAGGAAGCTGCCCACTGAATAATACTTCTATCTCAGCCAGCATGACAGCACTATCATCATCCTATCCCAAACCCTATCCAGAGTGATGTGGATTTCCCCCCTAGTTCTGATGCCTGACATTCCCGGGGACTAATCGGGTAGCCACATTGCAACTGATAATGAAGCTCAAGACAATGCATCCTCCTGGACTGAATCAAGACCTAGGTTTCTTGCCTTACTTATTTCTCCATGCCTACTATCACTCTGCATATCACACCTAATTGCTATTGTCATTTGGCACCTGAAGCCATTCCACCCTCCAAGATACAAAGACAGATGGACTCACATCCTAGCTACATCTGAAGATGTGAGCAATGACTCACTAAAGTTCATACCCTGCCACACATTTTGTCAGTCTTTAATGTGCTACTGGACTCCTGCTCTTTTCTCCAGGGGATATAAGTATGCACTGAAAACAATGGAAGTCAAAAATGTTAAACTTGGGCTGGATCGTGCCCTAATTTTCCACCTCACAGAGAAACACAGTCCAACCCTCACTTCTTACAAAAAAAATCTGGGTATTTAGTCATCAAGCAAGTGATATTATTTACTGTCCTTACCTGTACATAAATTTCTTAATTTCTTAATATCACAATTTCTCCCCTAAACACTTATAAATGGTGTATTGTAAAAGCATGCTGGGTGCTTGAGGATTTTTACTTTCTCTCACATGAAATAAGGCTGCAAATATTTTAGCAGCTTTTCTGGCTGCAAATATTTTAATGGCTACAACAACCAGTTTGTATTAAACCATAATCATGAACATGAAAACATCATTTTGATACAAGATCAATGGCAAAGAATCAGCAAATAATAAAACGCATGCAATGCAGCAAACATAAAGCAATGAACAGAGATTAAGATGATGGACAAGAAAAGTACAACCCTCCTCCAACAGGCAGGCAAGTTACTGGGACGCAATCAGCCTGCTTGCGTATCCTGCACACCTGCAGGCACAATTTGGCAACTTTGTGGGTTATCTCCTGAGAGGAGCGCGCAAGGAGATGGACAGATCTTCCTGGTGTGGTTGACAGAACTGACAGAACTGGAGCAATATACTGATGTCAAATGTCATTATAGAATAAGCAATGCAGCAGAACATGTTCAATAGACTCTACTTTCCCCTTCCCTAGCTGCTGGGCCCGGGTCCTTCATGGAAAGTGAGCAGGAACATCAACACAATTCAGTACAGGTTTGACTTAATGACAGACTGTTGGTTTTACTAAACTGCTAAGTTTCTTTCTTTCTTTTGCTGTCAACTTACAGCTGACTTATGACCAGGGGTCATTTCCTGCAGGAGCGCACAGGAGCGGAGCTCCGGCAGTAAAGAGCCCAGGGGGCGGGCACATGCAACAAGCCTCACCCCCTGCTCCTAGCGGCCCACAGTCAGAGCAAGAAGCAGCCAGGTAAGTTGCAGAGCCCCCCCCCCCGGCCCAAAACAGTCCAGTGGCACCTTTAAGACCAAGTTTTATTCAGGTACAAGCTCTCCCTCCTCTGTGAGGACAGATCTGCACGTTTCTCCCCCCCCCCCAATACCTAGCAACCCAAAACCGTCCAGTGGAGCCTGAGCGATGGGGGTTGCCTTCTGACACACTTCCGGTCATGTCAGGGAGTGTGGCATATGCAAATAAGTTATGCTAATGAGTTATGCTAATGAGCTCCTGCACATCTTTTTCTACGAAATGACCTCTGCTTATGACGATCCCGTAGGGTTTTCAAGGCAAGAGACATTCAAAGGTGGTTTGCCATTGCCTGCCTCTGTGTAGAAAGCCTGGTATTCCTTCACGGATACACTAGCCAGGGCCAACCCTGCTTAGCTTCCAAGATCTGAAAAGATCAGGCTAGGGCCCCAAGTTTCTCTCTCTCACATCATTGCTCCAACAGGCTATAAAAAGCCACGAGTCATAAGTTCTCTGAACTATTAAACTGTTCTTGTAGCCAAGCTGCATTGGTATATAGCACCTGAAGAATTACCAACACAATTTCCTACCAATATCAAGGATATCAAGAATCTGGGATGTATGATGAATGTAAAACTACGCCTATCTGGATTATAGCACAAAAGACTAAAAATGATGGCAGACTGTTGACACTTGACAGGTGTCAGCAGTTGTCACCAATTTAAAAACTCTCAATTAATTTAGTTGAATCTGCACGTGAACAGATTCAACTTGCGCGCTTTTCTTTCAGCTGTATCAGATAATTGCAAGTTGTACAGTGGCTGCTTGAAGAATGCTTGATCAAGCTTGCAACTTCCCCCCCTTGATTCTATAAGCTAGTGGTGCAAGGAAGACTCTATATACTGGGCTATAAGCGCTTTGGGAAGGTGATCTAAACCCCAGTGAGAAAATATCAGATTTCCCACTCAGTATATTTTTGTTGGTATTAAAGAATCCATACAACTTTTCTATTTAACCATAAAGAGCTAATATGTCTATAAACCTTGTACAAGCTTAGGAAAGCAATATCTGTATTAGGCATGCATACTATTAGAGGCAAGCTTTGCAAATTAAACAGGGAGAGCTATTAAAAATACATACACCTGGGGCTCAACAAATCCCAGGTGTCAGCTTGCCATGGCGCCTAGAAACTTCACTGTGGTGCTTAGTATTAGAAAATTAAAACACAAAAGCCCAAAGATGAAAATGAGACTGGCTTCTAAAGATTTAGGGCAGGGTCCAAAAGCCAGAGAAAATTTATCAAGGTTTGTATAGATCCCACCGTTCCTGCCATTTCTGAGGGTTTAAAGCAGCACTCACTGCAGTTTCAAAGGATTTTCAAAATAAACTAAGAAGAACATAAGAGAAGCCAATGTTGGATCAGGCCAATGGCCCATCCAGTCCCAACACTCTGTCACACAGTGGCCAAAAATATCATGTAACAAGATACAAACAGGGGTCACAGTATACAGAAACATGCCAAAAAACAGGAAATCACTGTGATCAATGACAATGACACATATAATAAAATTTTACATTGAAACAAAGTCCAACTATTTATTTACTCAATATTACATTAAAAACAGAGTCCAACTTATTCATTTCCCTCTCATTACTCAATGAGTACACCGGTTTTTACACTCATTTCATTATCTTCCTCAAGAGTAATCCATGAAGTTCTTATGGAGTTGGAAGGTGTTTTCTTCTATGAATTAACAGTTCCATTGCATTTCTTAAGTAGGAGCAAGCCAATAAATTGAATGTCTATTTGTAGCAAACAGTCCATGATTTTGTGTGGCAAAAGCCTACTTTAAAATTGGCTGGCATATGCTCTCCATTTGACATTATAGGCCAAAAGCTCTCTATGAAGTGAATGCATGGGAGTTGGAAGGTGTTTTCTAAAGCTATCCTGTAAAAAGCACATAGAAAAGGAGTAGAAACATGAAGCTGTGTGTAGTAATATTGTTATCAATTATAACTACAATTTTAACCTACTTACAGTTCCATTGCATGTTCTAAAGTAGGAGCAGGCCAATCATGTTTACTCGTAGCAGACGGTCCATAATTTTATGTGGCAACAAGCCTACTTTCACCTGCCCCAGCCTGAGAGTTCCTATCTATACCTTGTGGCTCATAGCCACTGATGGACTTCTGCTCCATATGTTTATCCAATTCCCTCTTGAAGCCGTCCGTGCTTGTAGCCGCCACCACCTCCTTTGGCAGTGAATTCCATGTGTTAATCACTCAGGGTGAAGAAGTACTTCCTTTAATCCATTCTAAACTGACTGCTCAGCAATTTCATTTAGTGCCCACGAGATCTTGTACTGTGAGAAAGGGAGAAAAGTACTTCTTTCTCGACCTGCTCTGTCCCATGCATAATCTCATAAACCTCGATCATGTCACCCCTCAGCTGTCATTTCTCCAAGCTAAACAGCCCCAAGCGCTTTAACCTTTCTTCTTAGGGAAAGTGTTCCAACTCTTTTATCATTCTAGTTGCCCTTTTCTGCACTTTTCCCAATGCTATAATATCCTTTCTAAGGTGTGGTGACCAGAATTGTACATAGTATTCCAAATGAATTTGGTTTCTTACTCACACATTTTCAATACACTTACCAATTAGGACTTTGTTCCCTGAAGAAGAGCTGGTTTTTGTACCCTGCTTTTCTCTACCCTGAGGAGTCTCAAAGCGGCATACAATCGCCTTCCCTTCCTCTCCCCACACCAAGCACCTTGTGAGAAGTGTTCCCTCTAAGCTGAGTTAGAGTGAGCTAGCTCACAGTTTTTTTATCCTCCAGCTCACACATTTTTGTCTCAGCTCAGGAAGGATGGCTCCAGAGCAAACTAATTAATGCAGGAGCCAAATGGCTTGCTCACAACTTTAATGCCAGTTGTTCACAAAGTAGAATTTTTGCTCACGAGACTCCACAGCTTAGAGGGAACATTGCTTGTGAGGTAGGTGGGACTGAGATAGTTCTGAGAGAACTGTGACTGGCCCACGGTCACCCAGCAGGCTTCATGGAGAAGAGGAGTCGGAAATCAAACCCGGCTCTCCAAATCAGAGTCCACTGCTTTTAACCACTACACCACACTGGTATAACACTTCACTGGCTTTTTAAAATTTAAACTATGGACAGACTTATGTTAAAGACCAAACTGAACAATTATGAAGTGAGTGAAAAATGCAGAATCCTTGACCACAGCCCTAAACTCCAACATGAAGACTGTTCTTCATACCTAAGATTCAACTGGCCAGCCCATATCACAATCATGCAAAAATTGGACCACACATCCACAAGGCAGTGGTTTCTACATGCTCCCCAGATATGGAGAAAAGTATGAGCAGGCGATGTTTGTGCTTCTTCCCACCCATTACACCCCAAAACAAAAATATGTCCTGGTGATTTCCATGCCCTCTCCCCATCCATTATACCCCCAAATGCCCCCTGAAATGTTGTTCCTAGGGGTGGGAAGGGGGTAATCAGCAGAAATCA